>NW_028270186.1:18583079-18619448 GCF_037043375.1 Chiloscyllium plagiosum | reverse complement strand
GGCCGTACGCGCGTTCGTTTCTTACAATTCCCTCCCCTGCACCACAAGAGGACCCCTTTATTTTTCTATAACCGCTTTTTCGTGCTCGGAAATGGGCCGCACACCCCTGTGGAGCAGGCCCACCTTGCAGCTGGGCTGCCCAGGTAGGACGCTCCTTCCTGCACCACATGAGGGCCCCCCTGTTTTTTTTTTTAAACTTATTTTTTTCTCCAACCAACCCATCCCGAGATCTCGTTACACACCCTCCACTGAGACCCAGAGGTGATTATTCCAAGGTACAACGGAGACGGTGAGGGTTTTTTTTTTAATTTACTCTCCCTGTCGTTGACCTTTGTCTGACCTTTCTCTCCACGATCGCTGCTGCAGAAGACGAGGACGTGGACGTGGAGGGCAGCGACACGGACTGGAGCAGCGGCAACGGGAGTGACTCAGATGCCCAGGGCGTCGCCAGCGGTGACAGCTACTTCAGCACTGGCCTCAAGAGAACCAAGCTGTCTTGACCAGCTAATTGATCCCGGACGAGCCCCCACCACCCACCCCACCCCCTAAGCTTTGTTGGGAGCCTGCAACGGCGAACGAGCCTTCCTGTCGGCCATCGCAGGATTCGCAAGACCCTGAAACACCTGGGGAAGTTTGCCCAGGTGCCCGAACGCTACAAGTGAAGGTTATGGCCTGATTCAAAATGGCAACTTGACCATCCTCCAAATTCTCCTCTGGAGAGCTGCCAGCGTACGCTCTAATTTCTATTATCTTCCACCCCAACCCTAGCCCTGAAAGTGAAGCTATTTTCTTTTCTGCCCCCCCCCCCTCCATTTTATTTTTCATTTGGTGCCACCTCCCTCTCCACCCAACCCTTTGCTTCTCTTAAGTTGGCCAGGGGTGGATGGGAAAAAAACAGCACTTTTTTGATCCAGTTTCTGTTGTCTTTCTCTCGAAGTGCGCGCCCCCTGATTGCCAAACCTCTGCCGAACGGGCGGCCATCTTGGGATGGCTCTCCCACTGCTTGGGGGCGGTGGTGAGTTTGGCACCGTGGACACTCTCGGGTCAGGCCCTACGCTCCGGGATCACCGAGACCGCTCAGGGTTGGGGTGGGGGGAACAAAATGGCATCCAGAGAGATCGCTAAGGTTGAAGAGACACTGCGGGGCCTAGTCGCTACTGCCAGGCCTGGAGCCTGAATAAACTCGCTGAAAGGGGGGTGGGGGGGGCAAGATGGCGGGCCTCTCTGTCCAACCCAGTGTGTGTATCCCGTTACTGACCACGTTCCTCCTCCCCTCCTTCGCCCCCCTCAAATTTATTTGTTGGTGGCGGAGGAGGGAGTGGCGTTAAATTTGAAATCGGGTCCTCCGATTCCATGCCAGAGACTGATGGGCACTTTAATTTGTCTTCCGAGTATTGTAAATACCTCTTCTGCCTCCCCTCCACCCCCCTCCTCTAAACATCTTACACATCTGTCAGTTCTAATCTTTATTCCGGGAGGTGAGGTGCATTTTTTAATCAACTGAGTGTGTTAGACATGTGTGTGTGTCTGTGTGCGCGCGTGCGAGTGTGTGTAATTAATGTGTTGTTGTACAAGATTAAAAACACTTTATTTCGTTATCCGACTGGGAACCGTCAATGCAGCCTGCAATAGGCCCCGAGCTGATTTTAATTTCCCTGCTTGCACCCCTGTCCCCGAAAATATTTCCTTTCGCCTCCCGCCCCCAATCATCGACCGTAAAGTATATCGAGCGCGTTTTTTTTGGGAGCCGACTCGGAAATCGGTGGGCCGGGGCGAAGGTTAACGAAGATTGCGAAGCTGAGGGGTTGGGGCGGTTGTGGGGGCAGAGCTCAGTTTGGCCAAACGGAGCGTCCCATCGCAGTACAGGCCCTTCGATGTAGCTCCGACCAAATGCGAGGGGTAAAACGTGCACAGGCAGGACGTATCCAACTAATAGTAGGTCCGTGGGTGGCGTTGGAGTACCGAGAGACCCAGGGGAGAGGCTCAGGTACATCATTCTTTGCAGACTGCATCTCAGGGTGGTTAAATAGGCATTTGGCACGCTCACCTTCATCGCTCAGTCCTTTGAGTCTAGGAGTTAGGACGTCATGTTGAGGTGGCATAGAAGGCCGCTTCTGGGATACTGGGTCCACTGAAGCCAGAGAGGGTTCAGAAGAGACTTACCAGCAGGCTGCTGGGAACCGGGAGGGGTCCGGTTTCAGTGACAAGGAGAGGTTGGGATTTTTTTTTTCACTGCAGCGTAGGAGGTCGAAGGGGGTGACCTGATGTAGGGGTTATTATGAAGTTGTAGATGGAGAATCATAGTGGCGTGGAAACAGGCTCTTCGGCCCTACAAGGCTACACCGTCCCTCCGGAGAGTACCCCACCCAACCCCATTTCCCATTACTCGACATTTATTCCTAACCTGCACATCCCTGAGCACTATGGGTACTTTAGCATGGCCATTCCACCCTAATCTGCACATCCCTGAGCACTATGGGTAATTTAGCACGGCCAATCCACCCTAACCTGCACATCCCTGAGCACTATGGGTAATTTAGCACAGCCAATCCACCCTAACCTGCACATCCCTGAGCACTATGGGTACTTTAGCATGGCCAATCCACCCTAACCTGCAAATCCCTGAGCACTATGGGTAATTTAGCACAGCCAATCCACCCTAACCTGCACATCCCTGAGCACTATGGGTACTTTAGCATGGACCAATCCACCCTAACCTGCACATCCCTGAGCACTATGGGTACTTTAGCACGGCCAATCCACCCTAACCTGCACATCACTGAGCACTATGGGTAATTTAGCATGGTCAATCCACCCTATCCTGCACATCCCTGAACACTGGGTAATTTAGCACGGCCAATCCACCCTAACCTGCACACCCTGAACACTATGGGTAATTTAGCACGGCCAATCCATCCTAACCTGTTCATCCCTGAACACTATGGGTAATTTAGCACGGCCAATCCACCCTAACCTGCACATCCCTGAGCACTATGGGTAATTTAGCATGGTCAATCCACCCTATCCTGCACATCCCTGAAACACTGGGTAATTTAGCACGGCCAATCCATCCTAACCTGTTCATCCCTGAACACTATGGGTAATTTAGCACGGCCAATCCACCCTAACCTGCACATCCCTGAGCACTATGGGTAATTTAGCATGGTCAATCCACCCTATCCTGCACATCCCTGAGCACTATGGGTAATTTAGCATGGCCAATCCACCCTAACCTGCACATCCCTGAGCACTATGGGTAATTTAGCACGGCCAATCCACCCTAACCTGCACATCCTTGAGCACTATGGGTAATTTAGCACAGCCAATCCACCCTAACCTGCACATCCCTGAACACTATGGGTAATTTAGCACGGTCAATCCACCCTAACCTGCACATCCCTGAACACTATGGGTAATTTAGCATAGCCAATACACCCTAACCTACACATCCCTGAGCACTATAGGTAATTTAGCACGGTCAATCCACCCTAACCTGCACATCCCTGAACACAATGGGTAATTTAGCATAGCCAATACACCCTAACCTACACATCCCTGAGCACTATGGGTAATTTAGCATAGCCGATCCACCCTAACCTGCACATCCCTGGGCAGTGCGGGTAATTTAGCATGGCCAATCCACCCTAACCTGCACATCCCTGGACACTATGGGGACAGTTTAGCATAGCCAACCCACCCTAACCTGCACATCCTGAACACTATGGGTAATTTAGCACGGCCAATCCATCCTAACCTGCACATCCCTGAACACTATGGGTAATTTAGCACGGCCAATCCATCCTAACCTGCACATCCCTGAACACTATGGGTAATTTAGCACGGCCAATCCACCCTAACCTGCACATCCCTGAACACTGTGGATAATTTAGCATGCCTAATCCACCCTAACCTACACATCCCTGAGCACTATGGGTAATTTAGCATGCCTAATCCACCCTAACCTACACATCCCTAGGCACTATGGGTAATTTATCACAGCCAATCTACCCTAACCTGCATGTCCCTGGGCACTATGGGTAATTTAGCACGGCCAATCCACCCTAACCTGCACATCCCTGAACACTATGGGTAATTTAGCACAGCCAATCCACCCTAACCTGCACATCCCTGAACACTATGGGTAATTTAGCACGGTCAATCCACCCTAACCTGCACATCCCTGAACACTATGGGTAATTTAGCACGGCCAATCCACCCTAACCTGCACATCCCTGAACACTGTGGATAATTTAGCATGCCTAATCCACCCTAACCTACACATCCCTGAGCACTATAGGTAATTTAGCACGGTCAATCCACCCTAACCTGCACATCCCTGAACACAATGGGTAATTTAGCATAGCCAATACACCCTAACCTACACATCCCTGAGCACTATGGGTAATTTAGCATAGCCGATCCACCCTAACCTGCACATCCCTGGGCAGTGCGGGTAATTTAGCATGGCCAATCCACCCTAACCTGCACATCCCTGGACACTATGGGGACAGTTTAGCATAGCCAACCCACCCTAACCTGCACATCCCTGAACACTATGGGTAATTTAGCACGGCCAATCCATCCTAACCTGCACATCCCTGAACACTATGGGTAATTTAGCACGGCCAATCCATCCTAACCTGCACATCCCTGAACACTATGGGTAATTTAGCACGGCCAATCCACCCTAACCTGCACATCCCTGAACACTGTGGATAATTTAGCATGCCTAATCCACCCTAACCTACACATCCCTGAGCACTATGGGTAATTTAGCATGCCTAATCCACCCTAACCTACACATCCCTAGGCACTATGGGTAATTTATCACAGCCAATCTACCCTAACCTGCATGTCCCTGGGCACTATGGGTAATTTAGCACGGCCAATCCACCCTAACCTGCACATCCCTGAACACTATGGGTAATTTAGCACAGCCAATCCACCCTAACCTGCACATCCCTGAGCACTATGGGTAATTTAGCATGGCCAATCCACCCTAACCTGCACATCCCTGAACACTATGGGTAATTTAGCACGGTCAATCCACCCTAACCTGCACATCCCTGAACACTATGGGTAATTTAGCATAGCCAATACACCCTAACCTACACATCCCTGAGCACTATAGGTAATTTAGCATGGCCGATCCACCCTAACCTGCACATCCCTGGGCAGTGCGGGTAATTTAGCATGGCCAATCCACCCTAACCTGCACATCCCTGGACACTATGGGGACAATTTAGCATGGCCAATCCACCCTAACCTGCACATCCCTGGACACTATGGGGACAATTTAGCATAGCCAACCCACCCTAACCTGCACATCCCTGAACACTATGGGTAATTTAGCACGGCCAATCCATCCTAACCTGCACATCCCTGAACACTATGGGTAATTTAGCACGGCCAATCCATCCTAACCTGTTCATCCCTGAACACTATGGGTAATTTAGCACGGCCAATCCACCCTAACCTGCACATCCCTGAACACTGTGGATAATTTAGCATGCCTAATCCACCCTAACCTACACATCCCTGAGCACTATGGGTAATTTAGCATGCCTAATCCACCCTAACCTACACATCCCTAGGCACTATGGGTAATTTATCACAGCCAATCCACCCTAACCTGCATATCCCTGGGCACTATGGGTAATTTAGCACGGCCAATCCACCCTAACCTGCACATCCCTGAACACTATGGGTAATTTAGCACGGCCAATCCATCCTAACCTGTTCATCCCTGAACACTATGGGTAATTTAGCACGGCCAATCCACCCTAACCTGCACATCCCTGAACACTGTGGATAATTTAGCATGCCTAATCCACCCTAACCTACACATCCCTGAGCACTATGGGTAATTTAGCATGCCTAATCCACCCTAACCTACACATCCCTAGGCACTCTGGGTAATTTATCACAGCCAATCCACCCTAACCTGCATGTCCCTGGGCACTATGGGTAATTTAGCACGGCCAATCCACCCTAACCTGCACATCTTTAGATTGTGGAGGAAACCAGAGCATCTGGGGGAAACCCACGCAGACACGGGGAAGGTATAGAATGTGCAAATTCCTCACAGACAGTCGTCCAGAGGCTGGGATCGAACCCAGGTCCCTGGCACTGTGAGGCAGCAGTGCTAACCACTGAACCACATGTGCCGCACATGTAGTTGTCCCTTCAAGGGAGCTGAAATTTCTGGCCGGCCACAGAGTATGCTGAAAGATGTCGAAATGTAACTTTTGACTTGTGAAGCCGGTTGGGTTGCGATGGAGCAAGAGCCAATTCAGATTCGCCTGATCAGTTTCAATTATGCCCCAAGATACCAAAATCCAATCGTATATGAATTTCACTGTTTGGGATAACATCAAGCCAAGCAAACGATCCAACGTTCTGAGCTTAAAAACCAGATATTTCGAACAATTAGGGGGAGAACTGCCAAGGACATACAAAAACAAAGAAAATTTACAGCCCAGGAACAGGCATTTCGGCCCTCCCAGCCTGAACCGCTCCAAATCTACTGTCTAAACCTGTCGCCCAATTCCTAAGCATCTGTATCCCTCTGCTCCCCACCTACTCATGCATCTGTCCAGACGGATCTTAAATGAATCTACCGTCCCTGCCTCTACCACCCCTGCTGACAACGCGTTCCAAACGCCCTCCAACCTCTGAGTAAAGTACTTGCCGCGTGCATCCCCCTTAAACTTTCCACCTCTCACCTTGAGAGCATGACCTCTCGGTTATTGAATCCTTCACCCTGGGAAAAAGCTTGTCTCTATCCGCCCTGTCGGTACCCTTCACGACTTTGTAAACCTCAATCAGGTCCCCCCTCAATCTCCTTTTTTCTAATGAAAACAATCCTAACCTACTCAGCTTCTCTTCATAGCGAGCACCTTCCATACCAGGGCAACATCCTGGTGAACCTCCCCTGCACCCTCTCCAAAGTGTCCACATCCTTTTGGTAATGTGGCGACCAGAACTGTACACAGTATGCGGCCGAACCAATGTCTTCTACAATTTTAACGTGACCTGCCAGCTCTTATACTCAATGCCCCGTCGGATGAAGACAAGCATACTATATGCCTTCCTGACCACTCTATCCACCTGTGCAGCCACCTTCAGGGTACAATGGACCTGCACTCCCAGATCTCTCTGCCCATCAACTTTTCCCAAGGCTCTTCCGTTCACTGTATAATTTGCTCGAGAATTAGTCTTGCCTAAGTGCGTCACCTCACATTTGCAAGTATGGATTGGTAGCTGCAGAGCTCTCTGAAAGGTACCTGTGTATAAAAAAGCTTGAGTCGCAGAACGTCGAGAGAAAACTCGACAAGGGGAAAAGTTACAGAAGACAATGGTGAAACGTGATTTGTTTTTCTTTTGTAAACCTCAGTCGGGATTTTTAATCGGGCCAGTATTGTCGAGTGGGAGGTAAAAGATAGGTTTAAGCGAAAAGACTTGTAAGCCATTTTAATATTATCACGTGCAAACTCCGCGCAGTCACCCGCGGCTGGGATCGAACCCTGAGGGGCCACAGTGCTGACCACACGCGCAGCTCAAATCTTAACCAGCAAAGTTGTTCATTTTAACTTGAACTGGTGAAATCCTGGACAGCTCGTCGGCATTCGGAATTTCACAAGCTACGGCGGGAGGTGAACGTTTTCGGAGTGGCTGAGCAGAGGGGTTCACCACCCCACGTCGTAACACGGCAGGGGGCGTTATTTCAACGCCAAGGGGGGGGTGGGGGGGGGCGTTATTCTTAAGGTTCAGCCTTTTGTGTTTCCCTACATCCAGAATTACACGCGCTCTTCCAAAAACGACAGAGAAACGACGCTTTCCTTGGGAGCACAATCGCGCGTGGAGTGAATTTTCTGGGGGTGGGGCACTTTGCAAAGTTCGAAAGCCATTCGGATAATTCCATGAGGGAAAGTGTCTGGAGGGACAGCAGGCAGGAGGGACGAGTTCACTTTGGGGGACGGTTTGGAACGAGGGCTCTGTTTCCACAGCTAGTCTGACTCGACGACATCCTGTGGGTCAATGTGCGAGAGAGAGTCCTGTTCCCTGCAAACTGGGGCGCCTTGCGGGTCTGTGTATAGGGGGGATGTCAGGGGTAGGTTCTTTACCCAGAGAGTGGTGGGGGCATGGAATGCGCTGCCTGTGGGAGTGGCAGAGTCAGAATCATTGGTGATCTTTAAGCGGCAATTGGATAGGTACATGGATGGGTGCTTAAGCTAGGACAAATGTTCGGCACAACATCATGGGCCGAAGGGCCTGTTCTGGGCTGTATTGTTCTATGTTCTCTCTCTCTCTCCTGTCTCTCTCTCTCTCTTTCTATCATCTCTCTCTCTCCTGTCTCTCTCTCTCTCTCAGTCTCTCTCTCTCTCTCTATCGTGTCACTCTCTCACTCCTGTCTCTCTCTCTATCTCCTGTCTCTCTCTCTCCCTCCTGTCTCTCTCCCTCCTGTCTCTCTCCCTCCTGTCTCTCTCTCTCTCTCCCCTGTCTCTTTCTCTCTCTCTCCTGTCTCTCTCTCTGTCGTGTCTCTCCCTTTTTTTTCTCTCGCACCCGTGCACTCTTTCTTTCTCTCTCTTTCTACCCACTTTTTTTTCTCTCGACTCTCTTTCCACTTCTCTCTCTCCAACTCTATTTCTCTTTATCTCATTTTCTATCTCTCTCTCTCTCTCTCTGGCTTGCACTCTCTATCTCTCAGTCTTTCTCTCTGTCTTCATGTTTCCCTTCTTTCTTTCTCTCTCACTCTGTCTCTTTCCATCCCTCTCACTCTTTTTTCTGTCTCTCTTTATTTCTCTCTCTTCTTTCTCTCTTCATCTCTTTTTCTCTTTCACTATTTCTTCTTCCATCTCCTTCTCTCATTCACTCACTCTATCTCCCTTTCTCTCTTTTCATGTCCCTCTCTTTCCATTTCTATCACTCTATTTCTCTTTCTCCACTGCTTTTTCCATCTCTTTCACACTCTCTTTATTTCCCTCTCTTTCCATCTTTCTCGCTCACACTCTCTTTGTCTCTTTCTATCTCTCTCCTTTTTTATCTCTTTATTTTTCTCTCTCCATCGCACACTCGTTTTCTCTCTCTCTTTCTCTTTCTCTCTCTTTCCATCTCTCTCACTTTCTATCACTCTCACTCTCTCTTCCTCATTTTTCTCTATCTCTCTCTCTCTTTCTACTTCTCTCACACTCTTCATTTCTCTCTCCATCTCTCTCTCTCTATACCTCTCTCTCTTCATTTCTCTCTCTTTCCCTCTCTCTCTCTCTTTCTACCTCTCTCACGCTCTTCATTTCTCTCTCTTTCCCTCTCTCTCTTTCTACCTCTCACCCTCTTCATTTCTCTCTCTTTCCCTCTCTCTCTCTCTTTCTACCTCTCTCACGCTCTTCATTTCTCTCTCTTTCCCTCTCTCTCTCTCTCTCTCTATACCTCTCTCACTCTCTTCATTTCTCTCTCTTTCCCTCTCTCTCTCTCTCTCTCTATACCTCTCTCACTCTCTTCATTTCTCTCTCTTTCCCTCTCTCTCTCTCTCTCTCTTCATTTCTCTCTCTTTCCCTCTCTCTCTCTCTCTCTCTATACCTCTCTCACTCTCTTCATTTCTCTCTCTTTCCCTCTCTCTCTCTCTCTCTCTCTCTCTCTCTCTATACCTCTCTCACTCTCTTCATTTCTCTCTCTTTCCATTTCTGTAGCCAGTGAAGGACCCCCCGCCCCCCTGAGGCCAATTGAGACGTCCATAATGTGCCTGGTTCAAATTTCAGCAGGACCTTGACCAGCGTATGGAACACCCCCTTCAGAAATTAGCCATCGCCCTTTCGCAAGGAACTTTCCAATCCGCCCCAGTCTCGCCCAAAAGCTGCTGGGGTGGATCGGAAAGGGCTCACATCTCTCTCAACCCTTCCTCGTCATGTCCCCATCCAGATGCCTTTTAAACGTGGTCATTGTCCCAGCCTCCACCACTTCCTCTGGCAGCTCATTCCCCACACGTCTGCTCCACTTCCCCTCCCACCGTCAAAGCCGTGCCCTCCAGTCCTGACCTCATCTCAAACCCCCATTGTGCCGTGGGAACCTCCTGACTCTGTTCCGAAGGGAGGGAGAACGCCTTGCAGAAAGATCAGATTGGTGTCGTTGTAGGGGCTTTTCACCCCTGGGCCACCAATCCCTCTCCCAAGAACAAACGTCACTTCTCTCTCTCTCTCTCACACACACACACACACACTTCTCCCATCGACAGTACACACTGCTGTGGCTGAGTGTCAGTGATGGTGGAGGGTATGGATATTGGTGCCATTGAACGTCAAGGGGGCGATGGTTAGATTCTCTCTTGTTGGAGACGGTAACCCCCAGGATGTTGATAGTGGGGGGGGGGGAATTCAGTGATGGTAACGCCATTGAACGTCAAGGGGGTGATGGTTAGCTTCTCTCTTGTTGGAGACGGTAACCCCCAGGATGTTGATAGTGGGGGGGATATTCAGTGATGGTAATGCCATTGAACGTCAAGGGGGCGATGGTTAGATTCTCTCTTGTTGGAGACGGTAACCCCCAGGATGTTGATAGTGGGGGGGATATTCAGTGATGGTAATGCCATTGAACGTCAAGGGGGCGATGGTTAGATTCTCTCTTGTTGGAGACGGTAACCCCCCAGGATGTTGATAGTGGCGGGGATATTCAGTGATGGTAACGCCATTGAACGTCAAGGGGGCGATGGTTAGATTCTCTCTTGTTGGAGACGGTAACCCCCCAGGATGTTGATAGTGGGGGGGATATTCAGTGATGGTAACGCCATTGAACGTCAAGGGGGCGATGGTTAGATTCTCTCTTGTTGGAGACGGTAACCCCCAGGATGTTGATAGTGGGGAGGATATTCAGTGATGGTAACGCCATTGAACGTCAAGGGGGCGATGGTTAGTTTCTCTCTCTCGTTGGAGATGGTAACCCCCAGGACGTTGATAGTGGGGGGGGGGGATTCAGTGATGGTAACACCATTGAACGTCAAGGGGACGATGGTTAGATTCTCTCGGGTTGAAGACAGTAACCCCCGGGATGTTGATCATGGTGGGGGGACGGTTAATGAGGCAGGGGGTTGGGGGATGAGTTGAAGCCAATTTTAAATCAATTTGGGTGTTAAAGAGTGCATTGAAGGGCAGATTGGTGTAGCTCTGGCTCACATACATGTGTCAAAGGAAGGCAGGGGTTATAGGAACACGACGCAGCTCTGTTCGGTCCACAATTGCAGGAGAGAATTTGGCTCGGTGGATGTTTTGGCCAGCTTATCGATCAAGGCCAGGAGAAAGGCACATCGATTCACACACACGCTGATCTATTCAGCTGCAAGATCATTTCCTGCGTGTGCCAGAGGATATCAACAGGAAGGAGCGTTTGTGGTCGATTTCGACACACTGCCCTCCCGTCAAACTCACACACACACTCACACACACACACTGCCCTCCCGGCAAACTCACACACACACTCACACACACACACTGCCCTCCCGTCAAACTCACACACACACTCACACACACACACTGCCCTCCCGGCAAACTCACACACACACACACTGCCCTCCCGTCAAACTCTCACACACACACACACACTGCCCTCCCGTCAAACTCACACACACTCACACACACTGCCCTCCCGGCAAACTCTCACACACACACACACACACACACAGCCCTCCCGTCAAACTCACACACACTGCCCTCCTGTCAAACTCACACACACTCACACACACTGCCCTCCCGGCAAACTCTCACACACACACTGCCCTCCCGGCAAACTCTCACACACACACTGCCCTCCCGTCAAACTCACACACACACTCACTGCCCTCCTGTCAAACTCTCACACACACACACACTGCCCTCCCGTCAAACTCTCACACACACTCACACTGCCCTCCCGTCAAACTCTCACACACACACACACACACTGCCCTCCCGTCAAACTCACACACACACACACACACTGCCCTCCCGGCAAACTCTCACACACACACTCACTGCCCTCCTGTCAAACTCACACACACTCACACACACTGCCCTCCCGTCAAACTCACACACACTCACACACACTGCCCTCCCGGCAAACTCTCACACACACACACACACACACAGCCCTCCCGTCAAACTCACACACACTGCCCTCCCGTCAAACTCTCACACACACTCACACACACTGCCCTCCCGTCAAACTCACACACACTGCCCTCCCGTCAAACTCTCACACACACTCACACACACAGTGCCCTCCCGTCAAACTCTCTCACACACACACACACTGGCCTCTCGTCAAACTCTCACACACACTCACACACACTGCCCTCCCGTCAAACTCACACACACACACACACTGCCCTCCCGTCAAACTCACACACACACACTGCCCTCCCGTCAAACTCTCACACACACACACACACACACTGCCCTCCCGTCAAACTCACACACACACACACAGTGCCCTCCCGTCAAACTCACACACACACACACACTGCCCTCCCGTCAAACTCTCACACACACTCACACACACTGCCCTCCCGTCAAACTCTCACACACACACACACACACACACACTGCCCTCCCGGCAAACTCTCACACACACACACACACTGCCCTCCCGTCAAACTCACAAACACTCACACACACTGCCCTCCCGGCAAACTCACACACACACACACACTGCCCTCCCGTCAAACTCACACACACACACACACACACACTGCCCTCCCGTCAAACTCACACAGCCCTCCCGTCAAACTCACACACAGACACACACACTGCCCTCCCGTCAAACTCTCACACACACACACTCACACTGCTGTCCCGTCAAACTCACACACACACACACACACACACACACACAGCCCTCCCGTCAAACTCACACACAGACACACACACTGCCCTCCCGTCAAACTCTCACACACACACTCACACTGCTGTCCCGTCAAACTCACACTCTCACACACACACACACACACTGCCCTCCCGTCAAACTCACACACAGACACACACACACCCCTCCCGTCAAACTCACACACATGCACACACACACTGCCCTCCCGCCAAACTCACACTCACACTCACACAGCCCTCCCGTCAAACTCTCACACACACACACACACTCACACAGCCCTCCCGTCAAACTCACACACACACACACACTGCCCTCCCGGCAAACTCTCACACACACACACACTGCCCTCCTGTCCAACTCACACACACACTCACACACACTGCCCTCCCGTCAAACTCACACACACTCACACTGCCCTCCCGTCAAACTCACACACACACTGCCCTCCCGTCAAACTCTCACACACTCACACTGCCCTCCCGTCAAACTCACACACTCACACTGCCCTCCCGTCAAACTCACACACACACTCACACACACACACACACTGCCCTCCCGTCAAACTCACACACACACACACACACTGCCCTCCCGTCAAACTCACACACACTGCCCTCCCGGCAAACTCTCACACACACACTGCCTTCCCGTCAAACTCACACACACTGCCCTCCCGTCAAACTCACACACACACTGCCCTCCCGTCAAACTCACACACACTCACACTGCCCTCCCGTCAAACTCACACACACACTCACACACACTGCCCTCCCGTCAAACTCACACACACACACACACACACACACAGCCCTCCCGTCAAACTCACACACACACACACTGCCCTCCCGTCAAACTCACACACACACACACACACACACACACTGCCCTCCCGTCAAACTCACACTCACACTCACACACACACTGCACTCCCGTCAAACTCTCACACACACACACACACACTCACACAGCCCTCCCGTCAAACTCACACACACACACACACTGCCCTCCCGGCAAACTCTCTCACACACACACACTGCCCTCCTGTCCAACTCACACACACTCACACTGCCCTCCCGTCAAACTCACACACACACTGCCCTCCCGTCAAACTCACACACACTCACACTGCCCTCCCGTCAAACTCACACACACACTCACACACACACACTGCCCTCCCGTCAAACTCACACACAGACACACACACTGCCCTCCCGTCAAACTCTCACACACACACACTCACACTGCTGTCCCGTCAAACTCACACACACACTCACACACACAGCCCTCCCGTCAAACTCACACACACACACACTGCCCTCCCGTCAAACTCTCTCACACACACAGACACACACACACTGCCCTCCCATCAAACTCACACTCACACACACACACTGCCCTCCCATCTAACTCTCTCACACACACACTCACACTGCCCTCCTGACAAACTTACACACACACACACACAGCCCTCCCGTCAGACTCACACACGCACACACTCATACACACACACACTCACACAGCCCTCCCGTCAGACTCACACACGCACACACTCATACACACACACACTCACACTGCCCTCCCGTCAAACTCACACACACGCACACACTCACTGCCCTCCCGTCAAACTCTCACACACACACACTGCCCTCCCGTCAAACTCACACACACACAGTCCTCCCGTCAAACTCTCACACACACACTGCCCTCCCGTCAAACTCACACACACACACACACACACTGCCCTCCCGTCAAACTCACACTCACACACACACACACACTGCCCTCCCGTCAAACTCACACACACACACACAGCCCTCCCGTCAAACTCTCACACACACACTGCCCTCCCGTCAAACTCACACACACGCACACACACACTGCCCTCCCGTCAAACTCACACTCACTCACACACACACACACACACTGCCCTCCCGTCAAACTCACACACACACTGCCATCCCGTCAAACTCACACACACACACACACACACACACTGCCCTCCCGTCAAACTCACACTCACACACACACACACTCACACACACTGCCCTCCCGTCAAACTCACACACACACACAGCCCTCCCGTCAAACTCTCACACACACACTGCCCTCCCGTCAAACTCACACACACGCACACACACACTGCCCTCCCGTCAAACTCACACTCACACACACACACTCACTGCCCTCCCGTCAAACTCACACTCACACACACACACACTCACACTGCCCTCCCGTCAAACTCTCACACACACAAACACACTGCCCTCCCGTCAAACCCTCACACACACACACACTGCCGACCCGACAAATTCTCTCACACACACACACTCACACTGCTGTCCCGTCAAATTCACACACACACACACACTGCCCTCCCGTCAAACTCTCACACACACACACTCACACTGCTGTCCCGTCAAACTCACACACACACACACACACACCCCTCCCGTCAAACTCACACACATGCACACACACACTGCCCTCCCGTCAAACTCACACTCACACTCACACACACACTGCCCTCCCGTAAAACTCTCACACACACACACTCACACAGCCCTCCCGTCAAACACACACACACACACACACACACACTGCCCTCCCGGCAAACTCTCACACACACACACTGCCCTCCTGTCCAACTCACACACACACTCACACACACTGCCCTCCCGTCAAACTCACACACACTCACACTGCCCTCCCGTCAAACTCACACACTCACACACACACACTGCCCTCCCGTCCAACTCACACACACTCACACTGCCCTCCCGTCAAACTCACACACACACACTGCCCTCCCGTCAAACTCACACTGCCCTCCCGACACACTCACACACACACACACAGACACACACTGCCCTCCTGTCCAACTCACACACACACTCACACACACTGCCCTCCCGTCAAACTCACACACACTCACACTGCCCTCCCGTCAAACTCACACACACACACACACACCCCTCCCGTCAAACTCACACACATGCACACACACACTGACCTCCCGTCAAACTCACACTCACACTCACACACACACTGCCCTCCCGTTAAACTCTCACACACACACTCACACTCACACAGCCCTCCCGTCAAACTCACACACACACACACACTTCCCTCCCGGCAAACTCTCACACACACACACACTGCCCTCCTGTCCAACTCACACACACACTCACACACACTGCCCTCCCGTCAAACTCACACACACTCACACTGCCCTCCCGTCAAACTCACACACACACTGCCCTCCCGTCAAACTCACACACACACACACTGCCCTCCCGTCAAACTCACACACACTGCCCTCCCGGCAAACTCTCACACACACACACTGCCCTCCCGTCAAACTCACACACACTGCCCTCCCGTCAAACTCACACACACACTGCCCTCCCGTCAAACTCACACACACTCACACTGCCCTCCCGTCAAACTCACACACACACTCACACACACTGCCCTCCCGTCAAACTCACACACACACACACACACACACACACACACACACAGAGCCCTCCCGTCAAACTCACACACACACACACACACACACACTGCCCTCCCGTCAAACTCACACTCACACTCACACACACACTGCCCTCCCGTCAAACTCTCTCACACACACACACACACTCACACAGCCCTCCCGTCAAACTCACACACACACTGCCCTCCCGGCAAACTCTCACACACACTCACACTGCCCTCCCGTCAAACTCACACACACACACACACACACACACTGCCCTCCCGTCAAACTCACACTCACACTCACACACACACTGCCCTCCCGTCAAACTCTCTCACACACACACACACACTCACACTGCCCTCCCGTCAAACTCACACACACACACACACACACACACACACACACACACACACACACACCCCTCCCGTCAAACTCACACACACACACACTGCCCTCCCGTCAAACTCACACACACACACACACACACTGCCCTCCCGTCAAACTCTCACACACACACACACTGCCCTCCCGTCAAACTCACACACACACACACTGCCCTCCCGTCAAACTCACACACACACACACAGCCCTCCCGTCAAACTCACACACAGACACACACACTGCCCTCCCGTCAAACTCTCACACACACACACTCACACTGCTGTCCCGTCAAACTCACACACACACACACACACACACACACACTTCCCTCTCGTCAAACTCACACACACACACACACGCACACACTCACTGCCCTCCCGTCAAACTCACACACACACCCTGCCCTCCCGTCAAACTCACACGCACACACTCACTGCCCTCCTGTCAAACTCACACGCACACACTCACTGCCCTCCCGTCAAACTCACACACACACTGCCCTCCCGTCAAACTCACACACACACACACACTGCCCTCCCGTCAAACTCACACACACACACACACACACACACTGCCCTCCCGTCAAACTCTCACACACACACACACACTCACACTGCCCTCCCGTCAAACTCTCACACACACACACACACTGCCCTCCCGTCAAACTCTCACACACACACACACTCACACTGCCCTCCCGTCAAACCTTCACACACACACACACACACACTGCCCTCCAGTCAAACTCACACACACACTGCCCTCCCGTCAAACTCTCTCTCTCACACACACACTGCCCTCCCGTCATACTCACACACACACACACACACACTCACACTGCCCTCCAGTCAAACTCACACACACACACACACACACACTCACACTGCCCTCCAGTCAAACTCACACACACACAGCCCTCCCGTCAAACTCTCTCTCTGACACACACACACACATACACACAGCCCTCCCATCAAACTCTCACACACACACACACAGCCCTCCCGTCAAACTCTCTCTCTCACACACACACACACACACTCACACTGCCCTCCCGTCAGACTCACACACGCACACACTCATACACACACACACACACTGCCCTCCCGTCAAACTCACACACACACAAACACACACTGCCCTCCCGTCAAACTCACACACACACACACACACACACTGCCCTCCCGTCAAACTCACACTCACACACACACACACACCCTGCCCTCCCGTCAAACTCACACACACACACACACTGCCCTCCCGTCAAACTCACACTCACACACACACACACACACACACACACACACACACACACTGCCCTCCCGTCAAACTCACACTCACACACACACACACACCCTGCCCTCCCGTCAAACTCACACACACACACACACTGCCCTCCCGTCAAACTCACACTCACACACACACACTGCCCTCCCGTCAAACTCACACTCACACACACACACACACACACACACTGCCCTCCCGTCAAACTCACACACACGCACACACTGCCCTCCCGTCAAACTCTCACACACACACTGCCCTCCCATCAAACTCACACACACGCACACACACACTGCCCTCCCGTCAAACTCACACACACACACACACACACTGCCCTCCCGTCAAACTCTCTCACACACACACTCACACTGCCCTTCCGTCAAACTCACTCACACACTCACACACACTGCCCTCCCGTCAAACTCTCACACACACACTGCCCTCCCGTCAAACTCACAAACTCACACACACACTCACACACACTGCCCTCCCGTCAAACTCACACACACTCACACTGCCCTCCCGTCAAACTCACACACACACTGCCCTCCCGTCAAACTCACACACACACTGCCCTCCCATCAAACTCACACACACGCACACACACACAGCCCTCCCGTCAAACTCACACACACACACACACATACTGCTGTCCCGTCAAACTCACACACACAGACACACACACACTGCCCTCCCATCAAACTCACACACACACTGCCCTCCCGTCAAACTCACACTCACACACACACACTGCCCTCCCATCTAACTCTCTCACACACACTCACACTGCCCTCCTGTCAAACACACACACACACTGCCCTCTCGTCAAACTCACACACACACGCACACACTCACTGCCCTCCCGTCAAACTCACACACACACCCTGCCCTCCCGTCAAACTCACACGCACACACTCACTGCCCTCCCGTCAAACTCTCACACACACACACTGCCCTCCCGTCAAACTCACACTCACACACACACACACACTGCCCTCCCGTCAAACTCTCACACACACACTGCCCTCCCGTCAAACTCACACACACGCACACACACACTGCCCTCCCGTCAAATTCACACTCACACACACACTGCCCTCCCGTCAAACTCACACTCACACACACACACACTCACTGCCCTCCCGTCAAACTCTCACACACACACACATACAAACTCACACACACACACACTGCCCTCCCGTCAAACTCTCACACACACACACACACACTCACTGCCCTCCCGTCAAACTCTCACACACACACACACTCACACTGCCCTCCCGTCAAACTCTCACACACACACACACACTGCCCTCCCGTCAAACTCTCACACACGCACACACTCACACTGCCCTCCCGTCAAACTCTCACACACACACACACACTGCCCTCCCGTCAAACTCTCACACACGCACACACTCACACTGCCCTCCCGTCAAACTCTCACACACGCACACACTCACACAGCCCTCCCGTCAAACCCTCACACACACACACACTCACACTGCCCTCCAGTCAAACTCACACACACACTGCCCTCCCGTCAAACTCTCTCTCACACACTCACACTGCCCTCCCGTCAAACTCTCACACACGCACACACTCACACAGCCCTCCCGTCAAACCCTCACACACACACACACTCACACTGCCCTCCAGTCAAACTCACACACACACTGCCCTCCCGTCAAACTCTCTCTCACACACACACACTGCCCTCCCGTCATACTCACACACACACACTGCCCTCCAGTCAAACTCTCACACACGCACACACTCACACAGCCCTCCCGTCAAACTCACACACACACACACACACTGCCCTCCCGTCAAACCCTCACACACACACACACACACACTGCCCTCCAGTCAAACTCACACACACACAGCCCTCCCGTCAAACTCTCTCTCTCACACACACACACACACACACTCACACTGCCCTCCTGTCAAACTCACACACCCACACACACACACTCACACTCACACTGCCCTCCCATCAAACTCACACACACACACACACACACAGCCCTCCCGTCAAACTCTCTCTCTCACACACACACACACACACACTCACACTGCCCTCCTGTCAAACTCACACACACACACACAGCCCTCCCGTCAGACTCACACACGCACACACTCATACACACACACACTCACACTGCCCTCCCGTCAAACTCACACACACACACACTCACACTGCCCTCCCGTCAAACCCACGCACACACTCACTGCCCTCCCGTCAAACTCACACACACACACTGCCCTCCCGTCAAACTCACACACACACACACACTGCCCTCCCGTCAAACTCACACTCACACACACACACACACCCTGCCCTCCCGTCAAACTCACACACACACACACACTGCCCTCCCGTCAAACTCACACTCACACACACACACACACACACTGCCCTCCCGTCAAACTCACACACACACACACACTGCCCTCCCATCAAACTCACACACACGCACACACACACACACACAGCGCTCCCGTCAAACTCACACACACGCACACACACACTGCCCTCCCGTCAAACTCACACTCACACACACACACACTGCCCTCCCGTCAAACTCACACACACACTGCCATCCCGTCAAACTCACACTCACACACACACTCTCACACACACTGCCCTCCCATCTAACTCTCACACACACACACACACACACTCACACTGCCCTCCTGTCAAACTCACACACACACACACAGCCCTCCCGTCAGACGCACACACACTCATACACACACACACTCACTGCCCTCCCGTCAAACTCACACACACACCCTGCCCTCCCGTCAAACTCACACACACGCACACACTCACTGCCCTCCCGTCAAACTCTCACACACACACTGCCCTCCTGTCAAACTCACACTCACACACACACTGCCCTCCCGTCAAACTCACACACACACTGCTGTCCCGTCAAACTCACACACACACACACACTGCCCTCCCGTCAAACTCACACACACACACACACTGCCCTCCCGTCAAACTCACACACACACACATACAACTGCCCTCCCGTCAAACTCACACTCACACACACACACACACACACACACACTGCCCTCCCGTCAAACTCACACACACACACTGCCCTCCCATCAAACTCACACACACACAGCGCTCCCGTCAAACTCACACACACGCACACACACACTGCCCTCCCGTCAAACTCACACTCACACACACAGACACACACACACTGCCCTCCCGTCAAACTCACACACACACACTGCCCTCCCGTCAAACTCACACTCACACACACACACACTGCCCTCCCATCTAACTCTCTCACACACACACACACACTCCCCTCCTGTCAAACTCACACACACACACCCTGCCCTCCCGTCAAACTCACACACACGCACACACACACTGCCCTCCCGTCAAACTCACGCACACACACACTGCCCTCCCGTCAAACTCACACACACACACACTGCCCTCCCGTCAAACTCACACACACACAGCCCTCCCGTCAAACTCACACACACACAGCCCTCCCGTCAAACTCACACACACACAGCCCTCCCGTCAAACTCTCTCACACACACACACACACACACACACACTCACACTGCCCTCCTGTCAAACTCACACACACACACACACAGCCCTCCCGTCAAACTCACACACACACAGCCCTCCCGTCAAACTCTCTCACACACACACACACACTCACACTGCCCTCCTGTCAAACTCACACACACACACACACAGCCCTCCCGTCAGACTCACACACGCACACACTCATACACACACACACTCACACTGCCCTCCCGTCAAACTCACACACACACCCTGCCCTCCCGTCAAACTCACACACACGCACACACTCACTGCCCTCCCGTCAAACTCACACACACACACACACAGTGCCCTCCTGTCAAACTCACACACACACACACACTGCCCTCCCATAAAACTCACACACACACTGCCCTCCCGTCAAACTCTCACACACACACACTGCCCTCCCGTCAAACTCTCACACACACACACACTGCCCTCCCGTCAAACTCACACACACACACACTGCCCTCCCGTCAAACTCTCACACACACACACACTGCCCTCCCGTCAAACTCACACACACACACACTGCCCTCCCATCAAACTCGCACACACACACACTGCCCTCCCGTCAAACTCACACACTCACACACACAGCCCTCCCGTCAAACTCACACACACACACAGCCCTCCCGTCAAACTCACACACACACACACTGCTGTCCCGTCAAACTCACACACACACACACACAGCCCTCCCGTCAAACTCACACACACACACAGCCCTCCCGTCAAACTCTCACACACACACACATTCACACTGCCCTCCCGTCAAACTCACACACACAAACTGCCCTCCCGTCAAACTCTCACACACACACACTCACACTGCTGTCTCGTCAAACTCACACACACACACACGGCCCTCCCGTCAAACTCACACACACACACACTGCCCTCCCGTCAAACTCACACACACACACACACTCACACTGCCCTCCTGTCAAACTCACACACACGCACACACACACTGCCCTCCCGTCAAACTCACACACACACACACACTGCCCTCCCATCTAACTCTCTCTCACACACACACACTCACACTGCCCTCCTGTCAAACTCACACACACACACACAGCCCTCCCGTCAACTCACACACGCACACACTCATACACACACACACTCACACTGCCCTCCCGTCAAACTCTCACACACACGCACACACTCACTGCCCTCCCGTCAAACTCACACGCACACACTCACTGCCCTCCCGTCAAACTCTCACACACGCACACACACACTGCCCTCCCATCAAACGCACACTCACACACACACACACACACACACTGCCCTCCCGTCAAACTCACACAAACCCTGCCATCCCGTCAAACTCACACTCACACACACACACACACTGCCCTCCCGTCAAACTCACACTCACACACACACACACACTGCCCTCCCGTCAAACTCTCACACACACACACACACACAGCCCTCCCGTCAACTCACACACGCACACACTCATACACACACACACTCACACTGCCCTCCCGTCAAACTCTCACACACACGCACACACTCACTGCCCTCCCGTCAAACTCACACGCACACACTCACTGCCCTCCCGTCAAACTCTCACACACGCACACACACACTGCCCTCCCATCAAACGCACACTCACACACACACACACACACACACTGCCCTCCCGTCAAACTCACACAAACCCTGCCATCCCGTCAAACTCACACTCACACACACACACACACTGCCCTCCCGTCAAACTCACACTCACACACACACACACACACTGCCCTCCCGTCAAACTCTCACACACACACACACACTGCCCTCCCGTCAAACTCTCACACACACACACACACTCACTGCCCTCCCGTCAAACTCTCACACACACACTCACACTGCCCTCCTGACAAACTCACACACACACACACACAGCCCTCCCGTCAGACTCACACACGCACACACTCATACACACACACACTCACACAGCCCTCCCGTCAAACTCACACACACGCACACACTCACTGCCCTCCCGTCAAACTCTCACACACACACAGTGCCCTCCCGTCAAACTCACACTCACACACACACACACTGCCCTCCCGTCAAACTCACACACACACAGCCCTCCCGTCAAACTCTCACACACACACTGCCCTCCCGTCAAACTCACACACACACACACACTGCCCTCCCGTCAAACTCACACTCACACACACACACACACACACACACTGCCCTCCCGTCAAACTCACACACACACTGCCCTCCCGTCAAACTCACACTCACACACACACACACACTGCCCTCCCGTCAAACTCACACACACACTGCCATCCCGTCAAACTCACACACACACACACACACTGCCCTCCCGTCAAACTCACACTCACACACACACACACACACACACACTGCCCTCCCGTCAAACTCTCACACACACACTGCCCTCCCGTCAAACTCACACACACGCACACACACACTGCCCTCCCGTCAAACTCACACTCACACACACACACTCACTGCCCTCCCGTCAAACTCACACTCACACTGCCCTCCCGTCAAACTCTCACACACACAAACACACTGCCCTCCCGTCAAACCCTCACACACACACACACTGCCGACCCGACAAATTCTCTCACACACACACTCACACTGCTGTCCCGTCAAACTCACACACACACCCCTCCCGTCAAACTCACACACATGCACACACACACTGCCCTCCCGTCAAACTCACACTCACACACACACACACTGCCCTCCCGTCAAACTCTCACACACACACACTCACACAGCCCTCCCGTCAAACTCACACACACACACACACTGCCCTCCCATCTAACTCTCACACACACACACACTCACACTGCCCTCCCGGCAAACTCTCTCACACACACACTGCCCTCCTGTCCAACTCACACACACACTCACACACACTGCCCTCCCGTCAAACTCACACACACTCACACTGCCCTCCCGTCAAACTCACACACTCACACACACACACTGCCCTCCTGTCCAACTCACACACACAGCCCTCCCGTCAAACTCACACACACTCACACTGCCCTCCCGTCAAACTCACACACACACACTGCCCTCCCGTCAAACTCACACACACTCACACTGCCCTCCCGACACACTCACACACACACACACACACACTGCCCTCCTGTCCAACTCACACACACACTCACACACACTGCCCTCCCGTCAAACTCACACACACTCACACTGCCCTCCCGTCAAACTCACACACACACACACACTGCCCTCCCATCTAACTCTCACACACACACACACTCACACAGCCCTCCCGTCAAACGCACACACACACACACACTGCCCTCCCGGCAAACTCTCACACACACACACACTGCCCTCCTGTCCAACTCACACACACACTCACACACACTGCCCTCCCGTCAAACTCACACACACTCACACTGCCCTCCCGTCAAACTCACACACACACTGCCCTCCCGTCAAACTCACACACACTCACACTGCCCTCCCGTCAAACGCACACACACACACTGCCCTCCCGTCAAACTCACACACACACTGCTGTCCCGTCAAACTCACACTGCCCTCCCGTCAAACTCACACACTCACACACACTGCCCTCCCGGCAAACTCTCACACACACACTGCCTTCCCGTCAAACTCACACACACTGCCCTCCCGTCAAACTCACACACACACTGCCCTCCCGTCAAACTCACACACACTCACACTGCCCTCCCGTCAAACTCACACACACACTCACACACACTGCCCTCCCGTCAAACTCACACACACACACACACACACACACAGCCCTCCCGTCAAACTCACACACACACATACACACACAGCCCTCCCGTCAAACTCACACACACACACACACACACTGCCCTCCCGTCAAACTCACACTCACACTCACACACACACTGCCCTCCCGTCAAACTCTCACACACACACACACACTCACACAGCCCTCCCGTCAAACTCACACACACACACACACACTGCCCTCCCGTCAAACTCACACACACACTGCCCTCCCGTCAATCTCACACACACTCACACTGCCCTCCCGTCAAACTCACACACACACTCACACACACACACACACACACACACAGCCCTCCCGTCAAACTCACACACACACACACTGCCCTCCCGTCAAACTCACACACACACACACACACACTGCCCTCCCGTCAAACTCTCACACACACACACACTGCCCTCCCATCAAACTCACACACACACACACAGCCCTCCCGTCAAACTCACACACAGACACACACACTGCCCTCCCGTCAAACTCTCACACACACACACTCACACTGCTGTCCCGTCAAACTCACACACACACACACTCACACTGCCGTCCCGTCAAACTCTCACTCACACTGCTGTCCCGTCAAACTCACACACACACTCACACACACAGCCCTCCCGTCAAACTCTCACACACACACACACTGCCCTCCCGTCAAACTCTCACACACACACACACTGCCCTCCCATCAAACTCACACACACACAGCCCTCCCGTCAAACTCACACACACTCACACTGCCCTCCCGTCAAACTCACACACACACTGCCCTCCCGTCAAACTCACACACACTCACACTGCCCTCCCGTCAAACTCACACACACACACACACACTGCCCTCCCGGCAAACTCTCACACACACACACACTGCCCTCCTGTCAAACTCACACACACACTGCCCTCCCATCAAACTCACACACACTCACACTGCCCTCCCGTCAAACTCACTCACACACTCACACACACTGCCCTCCCGTCAAACTCACACACACACACACACACTGCCCTCCCGTCAAACTCTCTCACACACACACTCACACTGCCCTTCCGTCAAACTCACTCACACACTCACACACACTGCCCTCCCGTCAAACTCACACACACACACACACAGCCCTCCCGTCAAACTCTCACACACACACTGCCCTCCCGTCAAACTCACAAACTCACACACACTGCCCTCCCGTCAAACTCACACACACACTCACACACACTGCCCTCCCGTCAAACTCACACACACTCACACTGCCCTCCCGTCAAACTCACACACACACTGCCCTCCCGTCAAACTCACACACACACTGCCCTCCCATCAAACTCACACACACGCACACACACACACACACAGCCCTCCCGTCAAACTCACACTCACACACACACACTGCCCTCCCATCTAACTCTCTCACACACTCACACTGCCCTCCTGTCAAACTCACACACACACACACAGCCCTCCCGTCAGACTCACACACGCACACACACTCATACACACACACACACTGCCCTCTCGTCAAACTCACACACACACACACACACACAGCCCTCCCGTCAAACTCACACACAAGCACACACTCACTGCCCTCCCGTCAAACTCACACACACACCCTGCCCTCCCGTCAAACTCACACGCACACACTCACTGCCCTCCCGTCAAACTCTCACACACACACACACTGCCCTCCCGTCAAACTCACACTCACACACACTGCCCTCCCGTCAAACTCTCACACACACTGCCCTCCCGTCAAACTCTCACACACACACTGCCCTCCCGTCAAACTCACACACACGCACACACACACTGCCCTCCCGTCAAATTCACACTCACACACACACACACACTGCCCTCCCGTCAAACTCACACACACACTGCCATCCCGTCAAACTCACACTCACACACACACACTCACTGCCCTCCCGTCAAACTCTCACACACACACACATACAAACTCACACACACACACACACTGCCCTCCCGTCAAACTCTCACACACACACACACACTCACTGCCCTCCCGTCAAACTCTCACACACACACACACTCACACTGCCCTCCCGTCAAACTCTCACACACACACACACACACACTGCCCTCCCGTCATACTCACACACACACACACACACACTCACACTGCCCTCCAGTCAAACTCACACACACACAGCCCTCCCGTCAAACTCTCTCTCTCACACACACACACACTCACACTGCCCTCCTGTCAAACTCACACACCCACACACACACACTCACACTCACACTGCCCTCCCGTCAAACTCTCTCACACACACACACACACACACACACTGCTGTCCCGTCAAACTCACACACTCACACAGCCCTCCTGTCAAACTCACTCACACACACAGCCCTCCCGTCAGACTCACACACGCACACACTCATACACACACACACACTCACACTGCCCTCCCGTCAAACTCACACACACACACACACTGCCCTCCCGTCAGACTCACACACGCACACACTCATACACACACAAACACACACTGCCCTCCCGTCAAACCCACGCACACACTCACTGCCCTCCCGTCAAACTCACACACACACCCTGCCCTCCCGTCAAACTCACACACACACACACACTGCCCTCCCGTCAAACTCACACACACACACACACTGCCCTCCCGTCAAACTCACACACACACACACACACACACTGCCCTCCCGTCAAACTCACACACACACACACACTGCCCTCCCGTCAAACTCACACTCTCACACACACACTGCCCTCCCGTCAAACTCTCACACACACACTGCCCTCCCGTCAAACTCTCACACACACACTGCCCTCCCATCAAACTCACACACACGCACACACACACACACAGCGCTCCCGTCAAACTCACACTCACACACACACACACTGCCCTCCCGTCAAACTCACACACACACTGCCATCCCGTCAAACTCACACTCACACTCACACACACACTCACTGCCCTCCCGTCAAACTCACACACACTGCCCTCCCGTCAAACTCACACTCACACACACAGACACACACACACTGCCCTCCCGTCAAACTCACACACACACACACAGCCCTCCCGTCAGACGCACACACGCACACACTCATACACACACACACTCACTGCCCTCCCGTCAAACTCACACTCACACACACACACACACACACTGCCCTCCCATCTAACTCTCACACACACACACACACACACTCACACTGCCCTCCTGTCAAACTCACACACACACACACAGCCCTCCCGTCAGACGCACACACGCACACACTCATACACACACACACTCACTGCCCTCCCGTCAAACTCACACACACACCCTGCCCTCCCGTCAAACTCTCACACACACGCACACACTCACTGCCCTCCCGTCAAACTCTCACACACACATTGCCCTCCTGTCAAACTCACACTCACACACACACTGCCCTCCCGTCAAACTCACACACACACTGCCCTCCCGTCAAACTCACACACACACACACACTGCTGTCCCGTCAAACTCACACACACACACACACTGCCCTCCCGTCAAACTCACACACACACACACACACACTGCTGTCCCGTCAAACTCACACACACACACACACAGCCCTCCCGTCAAACTCACACACAAACTGCCATCCCGTCAAACTCACACTCACACACACTCACTGCCCTCCTGTCAAACTCACACACACACACACAGCCCTCCCGTCAAACTCACACACACGCACACACTGCCCTCCCGTCAAACTCTCACACACACACTGCCCTCCCATCAAACTCACACACACACAAACACACACTCAGTGCCCTCCCGTCAAACTCACACACACACACTGCCCTCCCGTCAAACTCACACACACACACATACAACTGCCCTCCCATCAAACTCTCACACACACACACACACTGCCCTCCCGTCAAACTCACACTCACACACACACACACACTGCCCTCCCGTCAAACTCACACACACACACTGCCCTCCCGTCAAACTCACACTCACACACACACACACACACTGCCCTCCCGTCAGTCAAACAAACAAACAAACAAACAAACACACACACACACACACACACACACACACACACACACACACACACACACACACCCTCCCGTCAAACTCACACACACGCACACACTGCCCTCCCGTCAAACTCTCACACACACACAGCCCTCTCATCAAACTCACACACACACTGCCCTCCCGTCAAACTCACACACACGCACACGCACACTGCCCTCCCGTCAAACTCACACTCACACACACACACACACACTGCCCTCCCGTCAAACTCACACACACACTGCCATCCCGTCAAACCCACACTCACACTCACACACACACTCACTGCCCTCCCGTCAAACTCACACACACGCACACACACACTGCCCTCCCGTCAAACTCACACTCACACACACAGACACACACACACTGCCCTCCCGTCAAACTCACACACACACACTGCCCTCCCGTCAAACTCACACTCACACACACACACACACACACTGCCCTCCCATCTAACTCTCTCTCACACACACACACTCACACTGCCCTCCTGTCAAACTCACACACACACACACACAGCCCTCCCGTCAGACGCACACAGGCACAGTCTCATACACACACACACTCACTGCCCTCCCGTCAAACTCACACACACACCCTGCCCTCCCGTCAAACTCACACACACGCACACACTCACACTGCCCTCCTGTCAAACTCACACACACACACACAGCCCTCCCGTCAGACGCACACAGGCACAGTCTCATACACGCACACACTCACTGCCCTCCCGTCAAACTCTCACACACACACTGCCCTCCCGTCAAACTCACACACACACACACACACTGCCCTCCTGTCAAACTCACACTCACACACACACTGCCCTCCCGTCAAACTCACACACACACACACACTGCCCTCCCGTCAAACTCACACACACACACACTCACACTGCCCTCCTGTCAAACTCACACTCACACACACACTGCCCTCCTGTCAAACTCACACACACACACACACTGCCCTCCCGTCAAACTCACACACACACACACACTGCCCTCCCGTCAAACTCTCACACACACACACACTGCTGTCCCGTCAAACTCACACACACACACACAGCCCTCCCGTCAATCTCACACACACACTGCCATCCCGTCAAACTCACACTCACACACACTCACTGCCCTCCCGTCAAACTCACACACACACAGCCCTCCCGTCAAACTCTCTCACACACACGCACACACACACTGCCCTCCCGTCAAACTCTCACACACACACTGCCCTCCCGTCAAACTCACACACACACTGCCATCCCGTCAAACTCACACTCACACACACTCACTGCCCTCCCGTCAAACTCACACACACACAGCCCTCCCGTCAAACTCACACACACACAGCCCTCCCGTCAAACTCTCTCACACACACACACACACTGCCCTCCCATCTAACTCTCTCACACACACACACACACACACTCACACTGCCCTCCTGTCAAACTCACACACACACACACTGCCCTCCCGTCAAACTCACACACACACACACTGCCCTCCCGTCAAACTCACACACACACACACTGCCCTCCCATCAAACTCGCACACACACACACTGCCCTCCCGTCAAACTCACACACTCACACACACAGCCCTCCCGTCAAACTCACACACACACACACACACACACACACACACACACACAGCCCTCCCGTCAAACTCACACACACACAGCCCTCCCGTCAAACTATCACACACACACACATTCACACTGCCCTCCCGTCAAACTCACACACACACACAGCCCTCCCGTCAAACTCACACACACGCACACACACACTGCCCTCCCGTCAAACTCACACACACACACACACTCACACTGCCCTCCTGTCAAACTCACACACACGCACACACACACACACACACTGCCCTCCCGTCAAACTCTCACACACACACACACACTGCCCTCCCGTCAAACTCACACACACACACACACTGCCCTCCCATCTAACTCTCTCTCACACACACACACTCACACTGCCCTCCTGTCAAACTCACACACACACACACACAGCCCTCCCGTCAACTCACACACGCACACACACACACTCACACTGCCCTCCCGTCAAACTCTCACACACACACGCACACACTCACTGCCCTCCCGTCAAACTCTCACACACACACTGCCCTCTCATCAAACTCACACACACACTGCCCTCCCGTCAAACTCACACACACGCACACACACACTGCCCTCCCGTCAAACTCACACTCACACACACACACACACACACACACACACTGCCCTCCCGTCAAACTCACACACACACTGCCATCCCGTCAAACCCACACTCACACTCACACACACACTCACTGCCCTCCCGTCAAACTCACACACACGCACACACACACTGCCCTCCCGTCAAACTCACACTCACACACACAGACACACACACACTGCCCTCCCGTCAAACTCACACACACACACTGCCCTCCCGTCAAACTCACACTCACACACACACACTGCCCTCCCATCTAACTCTCTCTCACACACACACACACACACTCACACTGCCCTCCTGTCAAACTCACACACACACACACACAGCCCTCCCGTCAGACGCACACAGGCACAGTCTCATACACACACACACTCACTGCCCTCCCGTCAAACTCACACACACACAGCCCTCCCGTCAAACTCACACACACACAGCCCTCCCGTCAAACTCTCTCACACACACACACACACACACTGCCCTCCCATCTAACTCTCTCACACACACACACACACACTCACACTGCCCTCCTGTCAAACTCACACACACACACACAGCCCTCCCGTCAGACTCACACACGCACACACTCATACACACACACACTCACACTGCCCTCCCGTCAAACTCACACACACACCCTGCCCTCCCGTCAAACTCACACACACGCACACACAGTGCCCTCCTGTCAAACTCACACTCACACACACACACACACTGCCCTCCCGTCAAACTCACACACACACACACTGCCCTCCCGTCAAACTCTCACACACACACTGCCCTCCCATCAAACTCACACACACACTGCCCTCCCGTCAAACTCTCACACACACACACACTGCCCTCCCGTCAAACTCACACACACACACACTGCCCTCCCATCAAACTCGCACACACACACACTGCCCTCCCGTCAAACTCGCACACTCACACACACAGCCCTCCCGTCAAACTCACACACACACACACACACACACAGCCCTCCCGTCAAACTCACACACACACACACACACACACAGCCCTCCCGTCAAACTCACACACACACAGCCCTCCCGTCAAACTCACACACACACACACACACACACAGCCCTCCCGTCAAACTCACACACACACACACACACACAGCCCTCCCGTCAAACTCACACACACACACACACACACACAGCCCTCCCGTCAAACTCACACACACACAGCCCTCCCGTCAAACTATCACACACACACACATTCACACTGCCCTCCCGTCAAACTCACACACACACACACACACACACTGCCCTCCCGTCAAACTCTCACACACACACACTCACACTGCTGTCTCGTCAAACTCACACACACACACACAGCCCTCCCGTCAAACTCACACACACGCACACACACACTGCCCTCCCGTCAAACTCACACACACACACACACACACACTCACACTGCCCTCCTGTCAAACTCACACACACGCACACACACACTGCCCTCCCGTCAAACTCACACACACACACACTGCCCTCCTATCTAACTCTCTCTCACACACACACACTCACACTGCCCTCCTGTCAAACTCACACACACACACAGCCCTCCCGTCAACTCACACACGCACACACTCACACACACACACACTCACACTGCCCTCCCGTCAAACTCTCACACACACACGCACACACTCACTGCCCTCCCGTCAAACTCACACACACGCACACACACTGCCCTCCCATCAAACTCACACTCACACACACACACACACACACTGCCCTCCCGTCAAACTCACACACACACACATACAACTGCCCTCCCGTCAAACTCACACTCACACACACACACACACACACACTGCCCTCCCGTCAAACTCACACACACGCACACACTGCCCTCCCGTCAAACTCTCACACACACACTGCCCTCCCATCAAACTCACACACACACAGCGCTCCCGTCAAACTCACACACACTGCCCTCCCGTCAAACTCACACTCACACACACACACACACACTGCCCTCCCGTCAAACTCACACACACACTGCCATCCCGTCAAACTCACACTCACACACACTCACTGCCCTCCCGTCAAACTCACACACACACAGCCCTCCCGTCAAACTCTCTCACACACACACACACTGCCCTCCCATCTAACTCTCTCACACACACACACACTCACACTGCCCTCCTGTCAAGCTCACACACACACACACACAGCCCTCCCGTCAGACTCACACACGCACACACTCATACACACACACACTCACACTGCCCTCCCGTCAAACTCACACACACACCCTGCCCTCCCGTCAAACTCACACACACGCACACACAGTGCCCTCCTGTCAAACTCACACACACACACACTGCCCTCCCGTCAAACTCACACACACACACACACTGCCCTCCCGTCAAACTCTCACACACACACTGCCCTCCCATAAAACTCACACACACACTGCCCTCCCGTCAAACTCTCACACACACACACACGGCCCTCCCGTCAAACTCACACACACACACACTGCCCTCCCGTCAAACTCACACACACACACACTGCCCTCCCATCAAACTCTCACACACACACACACGGCCCTCCCGTCAAACTCACACACACACACACTGCCCTCCCGTCAAACTCTCACACACACACACACTGCCCTCCCGTCAAACTCACACACACACACTGCCCTCCCGTCAAACTCACACACTCACACACACAGCCCTCCCGTCAAACTCACACACACACACACTGCTGTCCCGTCAAACTCACACACACACACACACACACAGCCCTCCCGTCAAACTCACACACACACACACATTCACACTGCCCTCCCGTCAAACTCACACACACAAACTGCCCTCCCGTCAAACTCACACACACACACTGCCCTCCCGTCAAACTCTCACACACACACACTCACACTGCTGTCTCGTCAAACTCACACACACACACACAGCCCTCCCGTCAAACTCACACACACGCACACACACACTGCCCTCCCGTCAAACTCACACACACGCACACACACACTGCCCTCCCGTCAAACTCACACACACACACACACTGCCCTCCCGTCAAACTCTCACACACACACACAGCCCTCCCGACAAACTCTCTCACACACACTCACACTGCCCTCCCGTCAAACTCACACACACTGCCCTCCCGTCAAACTCTCACACACACACACACACACACACACACTGCCCTCCCGTCAAACTCTCACACACACACACTGCCCTCCCGTCAAACTCTCACACACACACACACACTGCCCTCCCGTCAAACTCTCACACACACACACTGCCCTCCCGTCAAACTCTCACACACACACTGCCCTCCCGACAAACTCCCACACACACACTGCCCTCCCGTCAAACTCTCACTCACACACACACACTGCCCTCCCGTCAAACTCTCTCACACACACACACACACTGCCCTCCCGTCAAACTCTCACACACACACTGCCCTCCCGACAAACTCCCACACACACACTGCCCTCCCGTCAAACTCTCACTCACACACTCACACACTGCCCTCCCGTCAAACTCTCACACACACACTGCCCTCCCGACAAACTCCCACACACACACTGCCCTCCCGTCAAACTCACACTCACACACACACAGCCCTCCCGTCAAACTCACACACACGCACACACACACTGCCCTCCCGTCAAACTCACACGCACACACTGCCCTCCCGTCAAACTCTCACACACACACACACACACAGCCCTCCCGTCAAACTCACACACACGCACACACACACTGCCCTCCCGTCAAACTCACACGCACACACTGCCCTCCCGTCAAACTCTCACACACACACACACTGCCCTCCCGTCAAACTCTCACACACACGCACACACTGCCCTCCCGTCAAACTCACACACACACACACACTGCCCTCCCGTCAAACTCACACACACACACTGCCCTCCCGTCAAACTCTCACACACACACACACTGCCCTCCCGTCAAACTCTCACACACACACACACTGCCCTCCCGTCAAACTCTCACACACACACACACTGCCCTCCCGTCAAACTCTCTCACACACACACACACTCACTGCCCTCCCGTCAAACTCTCACACACACACACACACACAGCCCTCCCGTCAAACTCACACACACGCACACACACACACACTGCCCTCCCGTCAAACTCACACACACACACTGCCCTCCCATCAAACTCTCACACACACACACAGCCCTCCCGTCAAACTCTCTCACACACACACACACACAGCCCTCCCGTCAAACTCTCACACACACACACATTCACTGCCCTCCCGTCAAACTCTCTCACACACACACTGCCCTCCCGTCAAACTCACACACACACACAGCCCTCCCGTCAAACTCTCACACACACACACACTCACTGCCCTCCCGTCAAACTCTCACACACACACGCACACACAGCCCACCCGTCAAACGCACACACACGCACACACACACTGCCCTCCCGTCAAACTCACACTCACACACACTGCCCTCCCGTCAAACTCTCACACACACACACACACACACACACACTGCCCTCCCGACAAACTCTCACACACACACTGCCCTCCCGTCAAACTCTCACACACACACTGCCCTCCCGTCAAACTCACACACACGCACACACACACTGCCCTCCCGTCAAACTCACACTCACACACACACTGCCCTGCCGTCAAACTCACAC
>NW_028270186.1:18568079-18578079 GCF_037043375.1 Chiloscyllium plagiosum | reverse complement strand
ACACACACACACACTGCCCTCCCGACAATCTCACACACACACACACACTGCCCTCCCGTCAAACTCTCACACACACACACACACTGCCCTCCCGTCAAACTCTCACACACACACACACACTGCCCTCCCATCAAACTCTCACTCACACACACACACACACTGCCCTCCTGACAAACTCTCACACACACTCACACTGCCCTCCCGTCAAACTCTCACACACACACACACACACACACTGCCCGCCCGTCAAAAACTCACACACACACACTGCCATCCCGTCAAACTCTCTCTCACACACACACACACTGCCCTCCTGACAAACTCTCACACACACACACACTCACACTGCCCTCCCGTCAAACTCTCACACACACACACACACACACACTGCCCTCCCGTCAAACTCACACTCACACACACACACACACACACACACAGCCCTCCCGTCAAACTCACACTCACACACACACACACACACACAGCCCTCCCGTCAAACTCTCACACACACTCACTGCCCTCCCGTCAAACTCACACTCACACACACACACACACACACAGCCCTCCCGTCAAACTCTCACACACACTCACACAGCCCTCCCGTCAAACTCACACTCACACACACACACACACACAGCCCTCCCGTCAAACTCTCACACACACTCACTGCCCTCCCGTCAAACTCTCACACACACACACACTGCCCTCCCGTCAAACCCTCGCACACACACACACACACACTGCCGTCCCGACAAATTCTCTCACACACACACACACACTGCCCTCCCGTGAAACTCTCACACACACTCACACACACACATACACACACACACACTGCCCTCCTGTCAAACTCACACACACTCACACTGCCCTCCCGTCAAACTCTCACACACACACACACACACTGCCCTCCCGTCAAACTCACACACACTCACACTGCCCTCCCGTCAAACTCTCACACACACACACACACACACACAGTGCCCTCCCGTCAAACTCTCACACACACACTGCCCTCCCGTCAAACTCTCACACACACTGCCCTCCCGTCAAACTCACACACACACACACACACACACTGCCCTCCCGTCAAACTCTCACACACACTCACACACAGTGCCCTCCCGTCAAACTCTCTCACACACACACACACACTGCCCTCCCGGCAAACTCTCACACACACACACACACACTGCCCTCCCGTCAAACTCTCACACACACACACACACAGTGCCCTCCCGTCAAACTCTCTCACACACACACACACACTGCCCTCCCGGCAAACTCTCACACACACACACACACACTGCCCTCCCGTCAAACTCACACTGCCCTCCCGTCAAACTCTCACACACACACACACACACTGCCCTCCCGTCAAACTCTCACACACACTCACACACACTGCCCTCCCGTCAAACTCACACACACACACACACACACTGCTCTCCCGTCAAACTCTCACACACACACTGCCCTCCCGTCAAACTCACACACACACTCACACACACTGCCCTCCCGGCAAACTCTCACACACACACACACACTGCCCTCCCGTCAAACTCACACACACTCACACTGCCCTCCCGTCAAACTCAAACACACACTGCCCTCCCGTCAAACTCTCACACACACACACACACACAGCCCTCCCGTCAAACTCACACACACGCACACACACACTGCCCTCCCGTCAAACTCACACGCACACACTGCCCTCCCGTCAAACTCTCACACACACACACACTGCCCTCCCGTCAAACTCTCACACACACACACACACAGCCCTCCCGTCAAACTCACACACACGCACGCACACACTGCCCTCCCGTCAAACTCACACACACACACACACTGCCCTCCCGTCAAACTCACACACACACACTGCCCTCCCGTCAAACTCTCACACACACACACACTGCCCTCCCGTCAAACTCTCTCACACACACACACACACAGCCCTCCCGTCAAACTCACACACACGCACACACACACTGCCCTCCCGTCAAACTCACACTCACACACACACACACACACACACAGCCCTCCCGTCAAACTCACACACACACAGCCCTCCTGTCAAACTCTCTCACACACACACACACTCACTGCCCTCCCGTCAAACTCTCACACACACACACACACACAGCCCTCCCGTCAAACTCACACACACGCACACACACACACACTGCCCTCCCGTCAAACTCACACACACACACTGCCCTCCCATCAAACTCTCACACACACACACAGCCCTCCCGTCAAACTCTCTCACACACACACACACACAGCCCTCCCGTCAAACTCTCACACACACACACATTCACTGCCCTCCCGTCAAACTCTCTCACACACACACTGCCCTCCCGTCAAACTCACACACACACACAGCCCTCCCGTCAAACTCTCACACACACACACACACACTCACTGCCCTCCCGTCAAACTCTCACACACACACGCACACACAGCCCACCCGTCAAACGCACACACACGCACACACACACTGCCCTCCCGTCAAACTCACACTCACACACACTGCCCTCCCGTCAAACTCTCACACACACACACACACACACACACACTGCCCTCCCGACAAACTCTCACACACACACTGCCCTCCCGTCAAACTCTCACACACACACTGCCCTCCCGTCAAACTCACACACACGCACACACACACTGCCCTCCCGTCAAACTCACACTCACACACACACTGCCCTGCCGTCAAACTCACACACACACACACTGCCCTCCCGTCAAACTCACACACACACTCACACACACACACACACACACACTGCCCTCCCGTCAAACTCACACACACACTGCTGTCCCGTCAAACTCACACTGCCCTCCCGTCAAACTCTCACACACACACACACACACACTCACTGCCCTCCCGTCAAACTCTCACACACACTCACACTGCCCTCCCATCAAACTCACACACACACTGCCCTCCCGTCAAACTCACACTCACACACACACACTGCCCTCCCATCTAACTCTCTCACACACACACACACACACTCACACTGCCCTCCTGTCAAACTCACACACACACACACACACACAGCCCTACCGTCAGACTCACACACACACACACTCATACACACACACACTCACACTGCCCTCCCGTCAAACTCACACACACACCCTGCCCTCCCGTCAAACTCACACGCACACACTCACTGCCCTCCCGTCAAACTCACACACACACACACTGCCCTCCCGTCAAACTCACACTCACACACACACACACACACTGCCCTCCCGTCAAACTCTCACACACACACACTGCCCTCCCGCCAAACTCACACTCACACACACACACACACTGCCCTTCCGTCAAACTCACACACACACCCTGCCCTCTCGTCAAACTCACACGCACACACTCACTGCCCTCCCGTCAAACTCTCACACACACACACTGCCCTCCCGTCAAACTCACACTCACACACACACACACAGCCCTCCCGTCAAACTCTCACACACACACACTGCCCTCCCGTCAAACTCACACACACACACTGCCCTCCCGTCAAACTCACACACACGCACACACACACTGCCCCCTCGTCAAACTCACACACACACACACACACTGCCCTCCCGTCAAACTCACACACACACTGCCATCCCGTCAAACTCACACTCACACACACACACACACTCACTGCCCTCCCGTCAAACTCTCACACACACACACACACTCACACTGCCCTCCCGTCAAACTCACACACACACTCACACTGCCCTCCCGTCAAACCCTCACACACACACACACTGCCCTCCAGTCAAACTCACACACACACAGCCCTCCCGTCAAACTCTCTCTCACACACACACACACAGCCCTCCCGTCAAACTCTCTCACACACACACACACACACAGCCCTCCCGTCAAACTCTCTCTCACACACACACACACTCACACTGCCCTCCTGTCAATCTCACACACCCACACACACACACACTGCCCTCCCGTCAAACTCTCTCACACACATACACACACACCCTGCCCTCCCGTCAAACTCACACACACACACTGCCCTCCCGTCAAACTCACACACACACACACACTCACACTGCCCTCCTGTCAAACTCACACACACACACACAGCCCTCCCGTCAGACTCACACACGCACACACTCATACACACACACACTCACACTGCCCTCCCGTCAAACCCACGCACACACTCACTGCCCTCCCGTCTAACTCACACACACACCCTGCCCTCCCGTCAAACTCACACACACACACACACTGCCCTCCAGTCAAACTCACACACATATACACTGCCCTCCCGTCAAACTCACAATCACACACACCGCCCTCCCGTCAAACTCACACACACACACACTGCCCTCCCGTCAAACTCTCACACACACACTGCCCTCCCATCAAACTCACACACACACACAGCCCTCCCGTCAAACTCACACACACTGCCCTCCCGTCAAACTCACACTCACACACACACTGCCATCCCGTCAAACTCACACTCACACACACACACACACTCACTGCCCTCCCGTCAAACTCTCACACACACACACAGACACATACACACTGCCCTCCCATCTAACTCTCTCACACACACACACTCACTGCCCTCCCGTCACACTCACACACACACCCTGCCCTCCCGTCAAACTCACACACACGCACACACTGCCCTCCCGTCAAACTCACACACACACACACACTGCCCTCCCGTCAAACTCACACACATACACACACACACACTGCCCTCCTGTCAAACTCATACTCACACACACACACACTGCCCTCCCGTCAAACTCACACACACACACACTGCCCTCCCGTCAAACTCACACACACACACACACTGCCCTCCCGTCAAACTCTCACACACACACTGCCCTCCCGTCAAACTCTCACACACACACACACACACTGCCCTCCCGTCAAACTCTCTCACACACACTGCCCTCCCGTCAAACTCTCACACACGCACACACACACTGCCCTCCCGTCAAACTCACACACACACTGCCATCCCGTCAAACTCACACTCACACACACACACACACTCACTGCCCTCCCGTCAAACTCTCACACACACACACACACTGCCCTCCCGTCAAACTCTCACACACACACTGCCCTCCCGTCAAACTCACACACACGCACACTGCCCTCCCGTCAAACTCACACACACGCACACACACACACACAGCCCTCCCGTCAAACTCTCACACACGCACACACACACTGCCCTTCCGTCAAACTCACACTCACACACACACACACACTGCCCTCCCGTCAAACTCACACACACACTGCCATCCCGTCAAACTCACACTCACACACACACACACACTCACTGCCCTCCCGTCAAACTCTCACACACACACACACACTGCCCTCCCGTCAAACTCTCACACACTCACACACACACTCACTGCCCTCCCGTCAAACTCTCACACACACACACACACACTGCCCTCCCGTCAAACTCTCACACACACACACACTGCCCTCCCGACAAACTCTCACACACACACACACTCACACTGCCCTCCCGTCAAACTCTCACACACACACACACACACACTGCCCTCCCGTCAAACTCACACTCACACACACACACACACACACACACACTGCCCTCCCGTCAAACTCACACACACACACTGCCCTCCTGTCAAACTCTCACACACACTGCCATCCCGTCAAACACACACTCACACACACACTCACTGCCCTCCCGTCAAACACTCACACACACACACACACACACACACACTCACTGCCCTCCCATCAAACTCACACACACACACACACTGCCCTCCCGTCAAACTCACACTCACACACACACTGCCCTCCCATCTAACTCTCTCACACACACACACACATACTCACACTGCCCTCCTGTCAAACTCACACACACACACTCATACACACACACACTGCCCTCCCGTCAAACACACACACACACGCACACACTCACTGCCCTCCCGTCAAACTCTCACACACACATTGCCCTCCCGTCAAACTCACACACACACACTAACCTCCCGTCAAACTCACACTCACACACACACACAAACTGCCCTCCCGTCAAACTCACACACACACTGCCCTCCCATCAAACTCACACACACACACACACACACACTGCCCTCCCGTCAAACTCACACACACGCACACACTCACTGCCCTCCCATCAAACTCACACTCACACACACACTGCCCTCCCGTCAAACTCACACACACCCTGCCATCCCGTCAAACTCACACACACACACACACACACAGCCCTCCCGTCAAACTCTCTCACACACACACACACACACACACAGCCCTCCCGTCAAACTCTCTCACACACACAGACACACACACACGGCCCTCCCGTCAAACTCACACTCACACACACACTGCCCTCCCATCTAACTCTGTCACACACACACACACACACTCACACTGCCCTCCCGTCAAACTCTCACACACACGCACACACTCACTGTGCTCCCGTCAAACTCACACACACACACACGCACACACTCACTGCCCTCCCGTCAAACTCTCACACACACACTGCCCTCCCGTCAAACTCACACTCACACACACACAGACTACCCTCCCGTCAAACTCACACTCACACACACTGCCCTCCTGTCAAACTCACACACACACACACACACTGCCCTCCCGTCAAACTCACACTCACACACACACACACACACACACACACAGCCCTCCCGTCAAACTCACACACACGCACACACACACTGCCCTCCTGTCAAACTCACACACACACACACACACTGCCCTCCCATCAAACTCACACTCACACACACACACACACACTGCCCTCCCGTCAAATTCACACTCACACACACACACTGCCCTCCCGTCAAACTCTCACACACACACATACACACACACACACACACTGCCCTCCCGTCAAACTCTCACACACACACATACACACTCACTGCCCTCCCGTCAAACTCTCACACACACACACACACTCACTGCCCTCCCGTCAAACTCTCACACACACACACACACTGCCCTCCCGTCAAACTCTCACACACACACACACACTGCCCTCCCGTCAAACCCTCACACACACACACACTGCCCTCCCGACAAACTCTCACACACACACACACACACTGCCCTCCCGTCAAACTCAAACTCACACACACACACACTGCCCTCCCGTCAAACTCAAACTCACACACACACACACTGCCCTCCCGTCAAACCCTCACACACACACACACACTGCCCTCCCGACAAACTCTCTCACAAACACACACACACTCACACTGCCCTCCCGTCAAACTCACACTCACACACACTCACTGCCCTCCCGTCAAACTCCTACACACACACACACTGCCCTCCCGTCAAACTCTCACACAAACACTGCCCTCCCGTCAAAAACTCACACACACACACACACACACTGCCCTCCCGTCAAACTCTCACACACACACACACACTGCGCCCTACCGTCAAACTCTCACACACACACACACACACTGCCCTCCCGACAAACTCTCTCACACACACACACACACACTCACACTGCCCTCCCGTCAAACTCACACTCACACACACACTCACTGCCCTCCTGTCAAACTCTCACACACACACACACACACTGCCCTCCCGACAATCTCACACACACACACACACTGCCCTCCCGTCAAACTCTCACACACACACACACACTGCCCTCCCGTCAAACTCTCACACACACACACACACTGCCCTCCCATCAAACTCTCACTCACACACACACACACACTGCCCTCCTGACAAACTCTCACACACACTCACACTGCCCTCCCGTCAAACTCTCACACACACACACACACACACACTGCCCGCCCGTCAAAAACTCACACACACACACTGCCATCCCGTCAAACTCTCTCTCACACACACACACACTGCCCTCCTGACAAACTCTCACACACACACACACTCACACTGCCCTCCCGTCAAACTCTCACACACACACACACACACACACTGCCCTCCCGTCAAACTCACACTCACACACACACACACACACAGCCCTCCCGTCAAACTCACACTCACACACACACACACACACACAGCCCTCCCGTCAAACTCTCACACACACTCACTGCCCTCCCGTCAAACTCTCACACACACTCACACAGCCCTCCCGTCAAACTCACACTCACACACACACACACACACAGCCCTCCCGTCAAACTCTCACACACACTCACTGCCCTCCCGTCAAACTCTCACACACACACACACTGCCCTCCCGTCAAACCCTCGCACACACACACACACACACTGCCGTCCCGACAAATTCTCTCACACACACACACACACTGCCCTCCCGTGAAACTCTCACACACACTCACACACACACATACACACACACACACTGCCCTCCTGTCAAACTCACACACACTCACACTGCCCTCCCGTCAAACTCTCACACACACACACACACACTGCCCTCCCGTCAAACTCACACACACTCACACTGCCCTCCCGTCAAACTCTCACACACACACACACACACACACAGTGCCCTCCCGTCAAACTCTCACACACACACTGCCCTCCCGTCAAACTCTCACACACACTCACACACACTGCCCTCCCGTCAAACTCACACACACACACACACACACACTGCCCTCCCGTCAAACTCTCACACACACTCACACACAGTGCCCTCCCGTCAAACTCTCTCACACACACACACACACTGCCCTCCCGGCAAACTCTCACACACACACACACACACTGCCCTCCCGTCAAACTCTCACACACACACACACACAGTGCCCTCCCGTCAAACTCTCTCACACACACACACACACTGCCCTCCCGGCAAACTCTCACACACACACACACACACTGCCCTCCCGTCAAACTCACACTGCCCTCCCGTCAAACTCTCACACACACACACACACACTGCCCTCCCGTCAAACTCTCACACACACTCACACACACTGCCCTCCCGTCAAACTCACACACACACACACACACACTGCTCTCCCGTCAAACTCTCACACACACACTGCCCTCCCGTCAAACTCACACACACACTCACACACACTGCCCTCCCGGCAAACTCTCACACACACACACACACTGCCCTCCCGTCAAACTCACACACACTCACACTGCCCTCCCGTCAAACTCAAACACACACTGCCCTCCCGTCAAACTCACACACACTGCCCTCCCGGCAAACTCTTACACACACACACACACACACACACACACACACAGAGCCCTCCCGTCAAACTCACACACACACACACTGCCCTCCCGTCAAACTCACACACACACACACTGCCCTCCCGTCAAACTCTCACACACACACACACACACACTGCCCTCCCGTCAAACTCTCACACACACACACACACACACACTGCTGTCCCGTCAAACTCACACACACACACAGCCCTCCCGTCAAACTCACACACAGACACACACACTGCCCTCCCGTCAAACTCTCACACACACACACACACACACACACAGCCCTCCCGTCAAACTCACACACATGCACACACACACTGCCCTCCCGTCAAACTCACACTCACACACACACACACACACACACTGCCCTCCCGTCAAACTCACACACACTCACACTGCCCTCCCGTCAAACTCACACACATACTGCCCTCCCGTCAAACTCACACACACTCACACTGCCCTCCCGTCAAACTCACACACACTCACACTGCCCTCCCGTCAAACTCACACACACTCACACTGCCCTCCCGTCAAACTCACACACACACACTCACTACCCTCCCGTCAAACACTCACACACACACACACATACACACACACTCACTGCCCTCCCGTCAAACTCTCACACACACACTGCCCTCCCGTCAAACCCTCACACACACGCACACACTCACTGCCCTCCCGTCAAACTCTCTCACACACACTGCCCTCCCGTCAAACCCTCACACACACACACACACACAC
>NW_028270186.1:18563079-18565579 GCF_037043375.1 Chiloscyllium plagiosum | reverse complement strand
TCACACACACTCACTGCCCTCCCGTCAAACTCCTACACACACACACACACACTGCCCTCCCATCAAACTCACACACACACACACACAGCCCTCCCGTCAAACTCTCACACACACACACACACACACACTGCCCTTCCGTCAAACTCACACTCACACACACACACACACTGCCCTCCCGTCAAACTCACACTCACACTGCCATCCCGTCAAACTCACACACACACTGCCATCCCGTCAAACTCACACTCACACACACACTCACTGCCCTCCCGTCAAACTCTCACACACACACACACACTGCCCTCCCGTCAAACTCACACACACTCACAGCCCTCCCGTCAAACTCTCACACACACACACACTGCCCTCCCATCAAACTCTCACACACACACACACTGCCCTCCCGTCAAACTCTCACACACACACACACTGCCATCCTGTCAAACTCACACACACACTGCCATCCAGTCAAACTGACACTCACACACACACTCACTGCCCTCCCGTCAAACTCTCACACACACACACACACTGCCCTCCCGTCAAACTCTCACACACACACACACTGCCCTCCCGTCAAACTCTCACACACACACACACTGCCCTCCCGTCAAACTCTCACACACACACACACTGCCCTCCCGTCAAACTCTCACACACACACACACTGCCCTCCCGACAAACTCTCACACACACACACACACACACACTGCCCTCCCGTCAAACTCACACACACACAGCCAACCCGTCAAACACACACTCACACACACACTCACTGCCCTCCCATCAAACTCACACACACACACACACTGCCCTCCCGTCAAACTCACACTCACACACACACTGCCCTCCCATCTAACTCTCTCAGACACACACACACATACTCACACTGCCCTCCTGTCAAACTCACACACACACACTCATACACACACACACTGCCCTCCCGTCAAACTCACACTCACACGCACACACTCACTGCCCTCCCGTCAAACTCTCACACACACATTGCCCTCCCGTCAAACTCACAAACACACATTAACCTCCCGTCAAACTCACACTCACACACACACACAAACTGCCCTCCCGTCAAACTCACACACACACTGCCCTCCCATCAAACTCACACACACGCACACACACACACACAGCCCTCCCGTCAAACTCACACACACGCACACTGCCCTCCCATCAAACTCACACTCACACACACACTGCCCTCCCGTCAAACTCACACACACCCTGCCATCCCGTCAAACTCACACACACGCACACACACACTGCCCTCCCGTCAATCTCACACTCACACACACACACACACACACTGCCCTCCCGTCAAACTCACACACACACTGCCATCCCGTCAAACACACACTCACACACACACACACACTCACTGCCCTCCCGTCAAACTCTCACACACACACATATACACACACACACACACAGCCCTCCCGTCAAACTCTCTCACACACACAGACACACGCACACGGCCCTCCCATCAAACTCTCACACGCACACACTCACTGTGCTCCCGTCAAACTCACACACACACACACACGCACACACTCACTGCCCTCCCGTCAAACTCTCACACACACACTGCCCTCCCGTCAAACTCACACTCACACACACACACACTACCCTCCCGTCAAACTCACACTCACACACACTGCCCTCCTGTCAAACTCACACACACACACACACACTGCCCTCCCCTCAAACTCTCATACACACACTGCCCTGCCATCAAACTCACACACACGCACACATACACACACAGCCCTCCCGTCAAACTCACACACACGCACACACACACTGCCCTCCCATCAAACTCACACTCACACTCACACACTGTCCTCCCGTCAAACTCACACTCACACACACACACACACACTGCCCTCCCGTCAAACTCACACTCACACTCACACACTGCCCTCCCGTCAAACTCTCACACACACACATACACACACACACACACACACACTGCCCTCCCGTCAAACTCTCACACACACACATATACACACACACACTCACTGCCCTCCCGTCAAACTCTCACACACACACACACACTGCCCTCCCGTCAAACCCTCACACACACACACACTGCCCTCCCGACAAACTCTCACACACACACACACACTGCCCTCCCGTCAAACTCAAACTCACACACACTCACACTGCCCTCCCGTCAAACTCTCACACACACACACACACATACACACACACACTCACTGCCCTCCCGTCAAACTCTCACACACACACACACACTGCCCTCCCGTCAAACCCTCACACACACACACACTGCCCTCCCGTCAAACTCACACTCACACACACACTGCCCTCCCATCTAACTCTCTCACACACACACACACATACTCACACTGCCCTCCTGTCAAACTCACACACACACACTCATACACACACACACTGCCCTCCCGTCAAACTCACACACACACGCACACACTCACTGCCCTCCCGTCAAACTCTCACACACACATTG
>NW_028270186.1:18543079-18558079 GCF_037043375.1 Chiloscyllium plagiosum | reverse complement strand
ACACACACACTCACTGCCCTCCCGTCAAACTCTCACACACACACACACACTGCCCTCCCGTCAAACTCTCACACACACACTCACTGCCCTCCCGTCAAACTCTCACACACACACACACACTGCCCTCCCGACAAACTCTCACACACACACACACACACACACACTGCCCTCCCGTCAAACTCACACACACACACTGCCCTCCTGTCAAACTCTCACACACACTGCCATCCCGTCAAACACACACTCACACACACACACTCACTGCCCTCCCATCAAACTCACACACACACCCACACTGCCCTCCCGTCAAACTCACACTCACACACACACTGCCCTCCCATCTAACTCTCTCACACACACACACACATACTCACACTGCCCTCCTGTCAAACTCACACACACACACTCATACACACACACACTGCCCTCCCGTCAAACTCACACACACACGCACACACTCACTGCCCTCCCGTCAAACTCTCACACACACATTGCCCTCCCGTCAAACTCACACACACACACTAACCTCCCGTCAAACTCACACTCACACACACACACAAACTGCCCTCCCGTCAAACTCTCACACACACACTGCCCTCCCATCAAACTCACACACACACACAGCCCTCCCGTCAAACTCACACACACGCACACACACTCTGCCCTCCCATCAAACTCACACTCACACACACACTGCCCTCCCGTCAAACTCACACACACCCTGCCATCCCGTCAAACTCACACACACGCACACACACACTGCCCTCCCGTCAATCTCACACTCACACACACACACACACACACACTGCCCTCCCGTCAAACTCACACACACACTGCCATCCCGTCAAACACACACTCACACACACACACACACTCACTGCCCTCCCGTCAAACTCTCACACACACACATATACACACACACACACACTGCCCTCCCGTCAAACTCACACACACGCACACACACACTGCCCTCCCGTCAATCTCACACTCACACACACACACACACACACAGCCCTCCCGTCAAACTCTCACACACACACATATACACACACACACACACACACACACACAGACACACACACACGGCCCTCCCATCAAACTCACACACACACACACTGCCCTCCCGTCAAACTCACACTCACACACACACACAGCCCTCCCATCTAACTCTCTCACACACACACACACATACTCACACTGCCCTCCTGTCAAACTCACACACACACACACTCATACACACACACACTGCCCTCCCGTCAAACACACACACACACGCACACACTCACTGCCCTCCCGTCAAACTCTCACACACACACTGCCCTCCCGTCAAACTCACACACACACTCACACACACTGCCCTCCCGGCAAACTCTCACACACACACACACACTGCCCTCCCGTCAAACTCACACACACACACACACACACTGCTCTCCCGTCAAACTCTCACACACACTGCCCTCCCGTCAAACTCACACACACACACTGTCCTCCCGTCAAACTCACACACACACTCACACACACTGCCCTCCCGGCAAACTCTCACACACACACACACACTGCCCTCCCGTCAAACTCACACACACACACACTGCCCTCCCGTCAAACTCACACACACACACACACACACTGCCCTCCCGTCAAACTCACACACACACACACTGCCCTCCCGTCAAACTCTCACACACACACACACACACACTGCTGTCCCGTCAAACTCACACTCACACACACACACACACTGCCCTCCCGACAAACTCTCTCACACACACACACACACACGCACACACACTCACTGCCCTCCCGTCAAACTCACACTCTCACACACACACACACACACACTGCCCTCCCGACAATCTCTCACACACACACACACACTGCCCTCCCGTCAAACTCTCTCACACACTCACACACACACACACACACACACACACACACTGCCCTCCCGACAAACTCACACTCACACGCACACACTGCCCTCCTGTCAAACTCTCACACACACACACACACTGCCCTCCCATCAAACTCACACTCACACGCACACACTGCCCTCCTGTCAAACTCTCACACACACTGCCATCCCGTCAAACACACACTCACACACACACACACACTCAATGCCCTCCCGTCAAACTCTCACACACACACATACACACACACACACACACACACAGCCCTCCCGTCAAACTCACACACACACACACTGCCCTCCCGTCAAACTCACACTCACACACACACACAGCCCTCCCATCTAACTCTCTCACACACACACACACATACTCACACTGCCCTCCTGTCAAACTCACACACACACACACTCATACACACACACACTGCCCTCCCGTCAAACACACACACACACGCACACACTCACTGCCCTCCCGTCAAACTCTCACACACACACTGCCCTCCCGTCAAACTCACACACACACACTAACCTCCCGTCAAACTCACACTCACACACACACACAAACAGCCCTCCCGTCAAACTCACACAGACACTGCCCTCCCATCAAACTCACACACACACACACACAGCCCTCCCGTCAAACTCACACACACGCGCACACACACACTGCCCTCCCATCAAACTCACACACACGCACACACACACTGCCCTCCCATCAAACTCACACTCACACACACACTGCCCTCCCATCAAACTCACACACACACACACACAGCCCTCCCGTCAAACTCACACACACGCGCACACACACACTGCCCTCCCATCAAACTCACACACACGCACACACACACTGCCCTCCCATCAAACTCACACTCACACACACCCTGCCATCCCGTCAAACTCACACACACACTGCCCTCCCGTCAAACACACACACACCCTGCCATCCCGTCAAACTCACACACACACTGCCATCCCGTCAAACACACACTCACACACACACTGCCCTCCCGTCAAACTCACACACACACTGCCCTCCCGTCAAACTCTCACACACACACATATACACACACACACACACACACAGCCCTCCCGTCAAACTCACACTCACACACACACACTGCCCTCCCATCTAACTCTCTCACACACACACACACACTCACACTGCCCTCCTGTCAAACTCACACACACACAGCCCTCCCGTCAGACTCACACACGCACACACTCATACACACACACACACTCACTGCCCTCCCATCAAACTCACACACACACCCTGCCCTCCCGTCAAACTCACACACACGCACACACTCACTGCCCTCCCGTCAAACTCTCACACACACACTGCCCTCCCGTCAAACTCACACACACACACACTGCCCTCCTGTCAAACTCACACTCACACACAAACACACACTGCCCTCCCGTCAAACTCACACACACACACACTGCCCTCCCGTCAAACTCACACACACACACACACACTGCCCTCCCGTCAAACTCACACTCACACACACACTGCCCTCCCATCTAACTCTCTCACACACACACACACACACTCACACTGCCCTCCTGTCAAACTCACACACACACAGCCCTCCCGTCAGACTCACACACGCACACACTCATACACACACACACTCACTGCCCTCCCGTCAAACTCACACACACACCCTGCCCTCCCGTCAAACTCACACACACGCACACACTCACTGCCCTCCCGTCAAACTCTCACACACACACTGCCCTCCCGTCAAACTCACACACACACACACTGCCCTCCTGTCAAACTCACACTCACACACATACACACACACACACTGCCCTCCCGTCAAACTCTCACACACACACTGCCCTCCCGTCAAACTCACACACACACACACTGCCCTCCTGTCAAACTCACACTCACACACAAACACACACTGCCCTCCCGTCAAACTCACACACACACACACTGCCCTCCCGTCAAACTCACACACACACACACACACTGCCCTCCCGTCAAACTCACACTCACACACACACTGCCCTCCCATCTAACTCTCTCACACACACACACACACACTCACACTGCCCTCCTGTCAAACTCACACACACACAGCCCTCCCGTCAGACTCACACACGCACACACTCATACACACACACACTCACTGCCCTCCCGTCAAACTCACACACACACCCTGCCCTCCCGTCAAACTCACACACACGCACACACTCACTGCCCTCCCGTCAAACTCTCACACACACACTGCCCTCCCGTCAAACTCACACACACACACACTGCCCTCCTGTCAAACTCACACTCACACACATACACACACACACACTGCCCTCCCGTCAAACTCACACACACACACACTGCCCTCCCGTCAAACTCACACACACACACACACACACTGCCCTCCCGTCAAACTCTCACACACACACACACACTGCTGTCCCGTGAAAATCACACACACACATACACTCACACTGCCCTCCCGTCAAACTCCTACACACACACACACACACTGCCCTCCCGTCAAACTCTCACACACACACACACTGCTGTCCCGTCAAAATCACACACACACACACACTCACACTGCCCTCCCGTCAAACTCACACTCACACACACTCACACACACTCACTGCCCTCCCGTCAAACTCCTACACACACACACACACACTGCCCTCCCGTCAAACTCTCACACACACACTGCCCTCCCATCAAACTCACACACACGCACACACACACACACAGCCCTCCCGTCAAACTCTCACACACACACACACACACTGCCCTCCCGTCAAACTCACACACACACTGCCATCCCGTCAAACTCACACTCACACACACACACACTCACTGCCCTCCCGTCAAACTCTCACACACACACACACACTGCCCTCCCGTCAAACTCTCACACACTCACACACACACTCACTGCCCTCCCGTCAAACTCTCACACACACACACTCACTGCCCTCCCGTCAAACTCTCACACACACACACACACTGCCCTCCCGTCAAACTCTCACACACACACACTGCCCTCCCGTCAAACTCTCACACACACACACACAGCCCTCCCGTCAAACTCTCTCACACACACAGACACACACACACGGCCCTCCCATCAAACTCACACACACACACTGCCCTCCCGTCAAACTCACACTCACACACACACACACTGCCCTCCCATCTAACTTTGTCACACACACACACACTCATACACACACACACTCACACTGCCCGCCCGTCAAACTCTCACACACACGCACACACTCACTGTGCTCCCGTCAAACTCACACACACACACACACGCACACACTCACTGCCCTCCCGTCAAACTCTCACACACACACTTCCCTCCCGTCAAACTCACACTCACACACACACACACTACCCTCCCGTCAAACTCACACTCACACACACTGCCCTCCTGTCAAACTCACACACACACACACACACTGCCCTCCCGTCAAACTCTCATACACACACTGCCCTCCCATCAAACTCACACACACGCACACATACACACACAGCCCTCCCGTCAAACTCACACACATGCACACACACACTGCCCTCCCATCAAACTCACACTCACACACACATACTCACACACTGCCCTCCCGTCAAACTCTCACACACACATACACACACACACACACACACTGCCCTCCCGTCAAACTCTCACACACACACATATACACACACACACTCACTGCCCTCCCGTCAAACTCTCACACACACACTTCCCTCCCGTCAAACTCACACTCACACACACACACACTACCCTCCCGTCAAACTCACACTCACACACACTGCCCTCCTGTCAAACTCACACACACACACACACACTGCCCTCCCGTCAAACTCTCATACACACACTGCCCTCCCATCAAACTCACACACACGCACACATACACACACAGCCCTCCCGTCAAACTCACACACATGCACACACACACTGCCCTCCCATCAAACTCACACTCACACACACATACTCACACACTGCCCTCCCGTCAAACTCTCACACACACATACACACACACACACTCACACTGCCCTCCCGTCAAACTCTCACACACACATACACACACACACACACACACACACTGCCCTCCCGTCAAACTCTCACACACACACATATACACACACACACACACAGCCCTCCCGTCAAACTCACACACATGCACACACACACTGCCCTCCCATCAAACTCACACTCACACACACATACTCACACACTGCCCTCCCGTCAAACTCTCACACACACATACACACACACACACTCACACTGCCCTCCCGTCAAACTCTCACACACACACACACACTGCCCTCCCATCAAACCCTCACACACACACACACTGCCCTCCCGACAAACTCTCACACACACACACTGCCCTCCCGTCAAACTCAAACTCACACACACACACACACTCACACTGCCCTCCCGTCAAACTCTCACACACACACACACACTGCCCTCCCGTCAAACCCTCACACACACACACACTGCCCTCCCGTCAAACTCACACTCACACACACACTGCCCTCCCATCTAACTCTCTCACACACACACACACATACTCACACTGCCCTCCTATCAAACTCACACACACACACTCATACACACACACACTAACCTCCCGTCAAACTCACACTCACACACACACACAAACTGCCCTCCCGTCAAACTCACACACACACTGCCCTCCCATCAAACTCACACACACGCACACACACACACTGCCCTCCCGTCAAACTCACACACACGCACACACACACCCTGCCATCCCGTCAAACTCACACACACGCACACACACACTGCCCTCCCGTCAATCTCACACTCACACACACACACACACTGCCCTCCCGTCAAACTCACACACACACTGCCATCCCGTCAAACACACACTCACACACACACACACACTCACTGCCCTCCCGTCAAACTCTCACACACACACATATACACACACACACACACACACAGAGCCCTCCCGTCAAACTCTCTCACACACACAGACACACACACACGGCCCTCCCATCAAACTCACACACACACACACACACTGCCCTCCCGTCAAACTCACACACACACACACTGCCCTCCCATCTAACTTTGTCACACACACACACACTCATACACACACACACTCACACTGCCCGCCCGTCAAACTCTCACACACACGCACACACTCACTGTGCTCCCGTCAAACTCACACACACACACACACGCACACACTCACTGCCCTCCCGTCAAACTCTCACACACACACTTCCCTCCCGTCAAACTCACACTCACACACACACACACTACCCTCCCGTCAAACTCACACTCACACACACTGCCCTCCTGTCAAACTCACACACACACACACACACACTGCCCTCCCATCAAACTCACACACACGCACACATACACACACAGCCCTCCCGTCAAACTCACACACACGCACACACACACTGCCCTCCCATCAAACTCACACTCACACTCACACACTGTCCTCCCGTCAAACTCTCACACACACACATACACACACACACACACACTGCCCTCCCGTCAAACTCTCACACACACACATATACACACACACACTCACTGCCCTCCCGTCAAATTCTCACACACACACTGCCCTCCCGTCAAACTCTCACACACACACACACACTGCCCTCCCGTCAAACCCTCACACACACACACACTGCCCTCCCGACAAACTCTCACACACACACACACACTGCCCTCCCGTCAAACTCAAACTCACACACACACACACACTCACACTGCCCTCCCGTCAAACTCTCACACACACACACACATACACACACACACTCACTGCCCTCCCGTCAAACTCTCACACACACACACACACACTGCCCTCCCGTCAAACCCTCACACACACACACACTGCCCTCCCGTCAAACTCACACTCACACACACACTGCCCTACAATCTAACTCTCTCACACACACACACACATACTCACACTGCCCTCCTGTCAAACTCACACACACACACTCATACACACACACACTGCCCTCCCGTCAAACTCACACACACACGCACACACTCACTGCCCTCCCGTCAAACTCTCACACACACATTGCCCTCCCGTCAAACTCACACACACACACTAACCTCCCGTCAAACTCACACTCACACACACACACACAGCCCTCCCGTCAAACTCACACTCACACACACTGCCCTCCCATCAAACTCACACACACGCACACACACACACACAGCCCTCCCGTCAAACTCACACACACGCACACACACTCTGCCCTCCCATCAAACTCACACTCACACACACACTGCCCTCCCGTCAAACTCACACACACCCTGCCATCCCGTCAAACTCACACACACGCACACACACACTGCCCTCCCGTCAATCTCACACTCACACACACACACACACACACACTGCCCTCCCGTCAAACTCACACACACACACATATACACACACACACACACACACACACACACACACACACACACAGCCCTCCCGCCAAACTCTCTCACACACACAGACACACACACACGGCCCTCCCATCAAACTCACACACACACACACACTGCCCTCCCGTCAAACTCACACTCACACACACACACACTGCCCTCCCATCTAACTCTGTCACACACACACACACTGCCCTCCCGTCAAACTCTCACACACACTCATACACACTGCCCTCCCGTCAAACTCTCACACACACTCATACACACTGCTCTCCCGTCAAACTCTCACACACAGTGCCCTCCCGTCAAACTCACACACACACACACACACACTGCCCTCCCGTCAAACTCACACACACACTGTCCTCCCGTCAAACTCACACACACACTCACACACACTGCCCTCCCGGCAAACTCTCACACACACACACACACTGCCCTCCCGTCAAACTCACACACACACACACTGCCCTCCCGTCAAACTCTCACACACACACACACACACACTGCTGTCCCGTCAAACTCACACTCACACACACACTGCCCTCCCGTCAAACTCTCTCACACACATACACACACACTGCCCTCCCGACAAACTCTCTCACACACACACACACACACACGCACACACACACTGCCCTCCCGTCAAACTCACACTCACACACACACACACACACTGCCCTCCCGACAAACTCTCACACACACACACACACACACTGCCCTCCCGTCAAACTCTCTCACACACTCACACACTCACAGACACACACTGCCCTCCCGACAAACTCTCTCACACACACACACACACTGCCCTCCCATCAAACTCACACTCACACACACACACGCACACACTGCCCTCCTGTCAAACTCTCACACACACTGCCATCCCGTCAAACACACACTCACACACACACACACACTCAATGCCCTCCCGTCAAACTCTCACACACACACATACACACACACACACACACACACACACAGCCCTCCCGTCAAACTCTCTCACACACACACTGCCCTCCCATCAAACTCACACACACACACACTGCCCTCCCGTCAAACTCACACTCACACACACACACAGCCCTCCCATCTAACTCTCTCACACACACACACACATACTCACACTGCCCTCCTGTCAAACTCACACACACACACTCATACACACACACACTGCCCTCCCGTCAAACACACACACACACACTCACTGCCCTCCCGTCAAACTCTCACACACAAACTGCCCTCCCGTCAAACTCACACAGACACTGCCCTCCCATCAAACTCACACACACACCCTGCCATCCCGTCAAACTCACACACACACTGCCATCCCGTCAAACACACACACACACACTCACTGCCCTCCCGTCAAACTCTCACACACACACATATACACACACACACACACACACACACACACTGCCCTCCCGTCAAACTCACACACATACAGCCCTCCCGTCAAACTCTCTCTCACACACACACACACACACACACTGCCCTCCCATCAAACTCTGTCACACACACACACACTCATACACACACACACTCACACTGCCCTCCCGTCAAACTCTCACACACACGCACACACTCACTGCCCTCCCGTCAAACTCACACACACCCCCTGCCCTCCCGTCAAACTCACACACACACACGCACACACTCACTGCCCTCCCGTAAAACTCTCACACACACACTGCCCTCCCGTCAAACTCACACACACCCCCTGCCCTCCCGTCAAACTCACACACACACACGCACACACTCACTGCCCTCCCGTAAAACTCTCACACACACACTGCCCTCCCGTCAAACTCACACACACACACACTACCCTCCCGTCAAACTCACACTCACACACACACACACACACACACTGCCCTCCCGTCAAACTCACACACACACACACTACCCTCCCGTCAAACTCACACTCACACACACACACACACACTGCCCTCCCGTCAAACTCTCACACACAAACTGCCCTCCCATCAAACTCACACACACGCACACACACACACACACAGCCCTCCCGTCAAACTCTCACACACACACATATACACACACACACTCACTGCCCTCCCATCAAACTCACACACACACACATATACACACACACACTCACTGCCCTCCCATCAAACTCACACACACACACACTGCCCTCCCGTCAAACTCTCACACACACACATATACACACACACACTCACTGCCCTCCCATCAAACTCACACACACACACACTGCCCTCCCGTCAAACTCACACTCACACACACACACAGCCCTCCCATCTAACTCTCTCACACACACACACACATACTCACACTGCCCTCCTGTCAAACTCACACACACACACTCATACACACACACACTGCCCTCCCGTCAAACACACACACACACGCACACACTCACTGCCCTCCCGTCAAACTCTCACACACACACTGCCCTCCCGTCAAACTCACACACACACAATAACCTCCCGTCAAACTCACACTCACACACACACAAACTGCCCTCCCGTCAAACTCACACAGACACTGCCCTCCCATCAAACTCACACACACACACACACAGCCCTCCCGTCAAACTCACACACACGCGCACACACACACTGCCCTCCCATCAAACTCACACACACGCACACACACACTGCCCTCCCATCAAACTCACACTCACACACACACTGCCCTCCCGTCAAACTCACACACACCCTGCCATCCCGTCAAACTCACACACACACTGCCATCCCGTCAAACACACACTCACACACACACACACACTCACTGCCCTCCCGTCAAACTCACACACACACTGCCCTCCCGTCAAACTCACACACACACTGCCCTCCCATCAAACTCACACTCACACACACACTGCCCTCCCGTCAAACTCACACACACCCTGCCATCCCGTCAAACTCACACACACACTGCCATCCCGTCAAACACACACTCACACACACACACACACTCACTGCCCTCCCGTCAAACTCTCACACACACACACACACACACACTGACCTCCCATCAAACTCACACACACACACTGCCCTCCCGGCAAACTCACACACACACACACTCACACACACACACTGACCTCCCATCAAACTCACACACACACACTGCCCTCCCGGCAAACTCACACACACACACACACACACACACACTGCCCTCCCGTCAAACTCTCACACACACGCACACACTCACTGCCCTCCCGTCAAACACACACACACCCCCTGCCCTCCCGTCAAACTCACACACACGCACACACTCACTGCCCTCCCGTAAAACTCTCACACACACACTGCCCTCCCGTCAAACTCACACACACACTGCCATCCCGTCAAACACAAACTCACACACACACACACACTCACTGCCCTCCCGTCAAACTCTCACACACACTGCCCTCCCGTCAAACTCACACACACACTGCCCTCCCGTCAAACTCTCACACACACACATATACACACACACACACACACAGCCCTCCCGTCAAACTCTCACACACACACTCACTGCCCTCCCGTCAAACTCACACACACCCCCTGCCCTCCCGTCAAACTCACACGCACACACTCACTGCCCTCCCGTAAAACTCTCACACACACACTGCCCTCCCGTCAAACTCACACACACACACACACACTACCCTCCCGTCAAACTCACACTCACACACACACACACACACACACTGCCCTCCCGTCAAACTCACACACACACACACTACCCTCCCGTCAAACTCACACTCACACACACTCACACACACTGCCCTCCCGTCAAACTCTCACACACACACTGCCCTCCCATCAAACTCACACACACACACAGCCCTCCCGTCAAACTCTCACACACACACACACACTGCCCTCCCGTCAAACTCTCACACACACACTGCCCTCCCGTCAAACTCTCACACACACACTGCCCTCCCATCAAACTCACACACACGCACACACACACAGCCCTCCCGTCAAACTCACACACACACACACACACAAACACACAGCCCTCCCGTCAAACTCACACTCACACACACACTGCCCTCCCGTCAAACTCACACAAACCCTGCCATCCCGTCAAACTCACACACACACACACACACATTGCCCTCCCGTCAAACTCACACACACACTGCCCTCCCGTCAAACTCTCACACACACACACACACACACTGCCCTCCCGTCAAACTCTCACACACACACTGCCCTCCCGTCAAACTCACACTCACACACACACACACACTGCCCTCCTGTCAAACTCACACACACACACTGCCCTCCCGTCAAACTCACACACACACACACACACACACACACACACACACTGCCCTCCCGTCAAACTCTCACACACACACTGCCCTCCCATCAAACTCACACACACGCACACACACACACACACAGCCCTCCCGTCAAACTCACACACACGCACACACACACTGCCCTCCCATCAAACTCACACTCACACACACACTGCCCTCCCGTCAAACTCACACAAACCCTGCCATCCCGTCAAACTCACACACACACACATACACACACACACACTGCCCTCCCGTCAAACTCTCTCACACACACTGCCCTCCCATCAAACTCACACACACGCACACACACACACACACACTGCCCTCCCATCAAACTCACACTCACACACTCACTGCCCTCCCGTCAAACTCACACACACACACTGCACTCCCGTCAAACTCTCACACACACACATACACACACACACACACTGCCCTCCCGTCAAACTCTCACACACACACATATACACACACACACTCACTGCCCTCCCGTCAAACTCTCACACACACACACACACACACTGCCCTCCCGTCAAACCCTCACACACACACACACTGCCCTCCCGACAAACTCTCTCACACACACACACTCACACTGCCCTCCCGTCAAACTCACACTCACACACACACACTCACACTGCCCTCCCGTCAAACTCTCACACACACACACACACTGCCCTCCCGTCAAACCCTCACACACACACACACTGCCCTCCCGTCAAACTCACACTCACACACACACACACACACACACACACTGCCCTCCCGTCAAACTCTCACACACACACACACACTACCCTCCCGTCAAACTCACACTCACACACACTGCCCTCCTGTCAAACTCACACACACACACACACACTGCCCTCCCGTCAAACTCTCATACACACACTGCCCTCCCATCAAACTCACACACACGCACACATACACACACAGCCCTCCCGTCAAACTCACGCACACACACACTGCCCTCCCATCAAACTCACACTCACACACACACACTCACACACTGCCCTCCCGTCAAACTCTCACACACACACATACACACACACACACACACACTGCCCTCCCGTCAAACTCTCACACACACACATATACACACACACACTCACTGCCCTCCCGTCAAACTCTCACACACACACACACACTGCCCTCCCGTCAAACCCTCACACACACACACACTGCCCTCCCGACAAACTCTCACACACACACACACACTGCCCTCCCGTCAAACTCAAACTCTCACACACACACACACTCACACTGCCCTCCCGTCAAACTCTCACACACACACACACACACTCACTGCCCTCCCGTCAAACTGTCACACACACACACACACTGCCCTCCCGTCAAACCCTCACACACACACACACTGCCCTCCCGTCAAACTCACACTCACACACACACTGCCCTCCCATCTAACTCTCTCACACACACACACACATACTCACACTGCCCTCCTGTCAAACTCACACACACACACTCATACACACACACACTGCCCTCCCGTCAAACTCACACACACACGCACACACTCACTGCCCTCCCGTCAAACTCTCACACACACATTGCCCTCCCGTAAAACTCACACACACACACTAACCTCCCGTCAAACTCACACACACACACAAACTGCCCTCCCGTCAAACTCACACACACACTGCCCTCCCATCAAACTCACACACACGCACACACACACACACACAGCCCTCCCGTCAAACTCACACACACGCACACACACACTGCCCTCCCATCAAACTCACACACACGCACACACACACACACAGCCCTCCCGTCAAACTCACACACACGCACACACACACTGCCCTCCCGTCAAACTCACACACACACACTAACCTCCCGTCAAACTCACACACACACACACACACAGCCCTCCCGTCAAACTCACACTCACACACACACTGCCCTCCCATCAAACTCACACACACACAGCGCTCCCGTCAAACTCACACACACGCACACACACACTGCCCTCCCGTCAATCTCACACTCACACACACACACACACACACACACTGCCCTCCCGTCAAACTCACACACACACACATATACACACACACACACACACACACACACACACACACACACAGCCCTCCCGTCAAACTCTCTCACACACACAGACACACACACACGGCCCTCCCATCAAACTCACACACACACACACACTGCCCTCCCGTCAAACTCACACTCACACACACACACACTGCCCTCCCATCTAACTCTGTCACACACACACACACACTGCCCTCCCGTCAAACTCTCACACACACTCATACACACTGCCCTCCCGTCAAACTCTCACACACACTCATACACAC
>NW_028270186.1:18508079-18538079 GCF_037043375.1 Chiloscyllium plagiosum | reverse complement strand
ACACACACACACACACTGCCCTCCCGTCAAACTCTCACACACACACTGCCCTCCCATCAAACTCACACACACGCACACACACACACACACAGCCCTCCCGTCAAACTCACACACACGCACACACACACTGCCCTCCCATCAAACTCACACTCACACACACACTGCCCTCCCGTCAAACTCACACAAACCCTGCCATCCCGTCAAACTCACACACACACACTGCACTCCCGTCAAACTCTCACACACACACATACACACACACACACACTGCCCTCCCGTCAAACTCTCACACACACACATATACACACACACACTCACTGCCCTCCCGTCAAACTCTCACACACACACATACACACACACACACTCACTGCCCTCCCGTCAAACTCTCACACACACACACACACACTGCCCTCCCGTCAAACCCTCACACACACACACACTGCCCTCCCGACAAACTCTCTCACACACACACACTCACACTGCCCTCCCGTCAAACTCACACTCACACACACACACACACACACTCACACTGCCCTCCCGTCAAACTCTCACACACACACACACACTGCCCTCCCGTCAAACCCTCACACACACACACACTGCCCTCCCGTCAAACTCTCACACACACACACACACTGCCCTCCCGTCAAACTCACACACACACACACACTGCCCTCCCGTCAAACCCTCACACACACACACACTGCCCTCCCGTCAAACTCTCACACACACACACACACTGCCCTCCCGTCAAACTCTCACACACACACACACACTGCCCTCCCGTCAAACTCACACACACACACACACTGCCCTCCCGTCAAACTCTCACACACTCACACACACACTCACTGCCCTCCCGTCAAACTCTCACACACACACACACACTGCCCTTCCGTCAAACTCACACTCACACACACACACACTGCCCTCCCGTCAAACACACACACACACTGCCATCCTGTCAAACTCACACTCACACACACACACACACTCACTGCCCTCCCGTCAAACTCTCACACACACTGCCCTCCCGTCAAACTCTCACACACTCACACACACACTCACTGCCCTCCCGTCAAACTCTCACACACACACACACACACACTGCCCTCCCGTCAAACTCTCACACACACACACACACTGCCCTCCCGTCAAACTCACACACACACACACACTGCCCTCCTGTCAAACTCTCACACACACTGCCATCCCGTCAAACACACACTCACACACACACTCACTGCCCTCCCGTCAAACTCACACACACACACACACACACTGCCCTCCCGTCAAACTCACACTCACACACACACTGCCCTCCCATCTAACTCTCTCACACACACACACACATACTCACACTGCCCTCCTGTCAAACTCACACACACACACTCATACACACACACACTGCCCTCCCGTCAAACTCACACACACACGCACACACTCACTGCCCTCCCGTCGAACTCTCACACACACATTGCCCTCCCGTCAAACTCACACACACACACTAACCTCCCGTCAAACTCACACTCACACACACACACAAACTGCCCTCCCGTCAAACTCACACACACACTGCCCTCCCATCAAACTCACACACACGCACACACACACACACACAGCCCTCCCGTCAAACTCACACACACGCACACACACTCTGACCTCCCATCAAACTCACACTCACACACACACTGCCATCCCGTCAAACTCACACACACGCACACACACACTGCCCTCCCGTCAATCTCACACTCACACACACACACACACACACACACACACTGCCCTCCCGTCAAACTCACACACACACTGCCATCCCGTCAAACACACACTCACACACACACTGCCCTCCCGTCAAACTCTCACACACACACATATACACACACACACACACACAGCCCTCCCGTCAAACTCTCTCACACACACAGACACACACACACGGCCCTCCCATCAAACTCACACACACACACACACACTGCCCTCCCGTCAAACTCACACTCACACACACACACACTGCCCTCCCATCTAACTCTGTCACACACACACACACTCATACACACACACACTCACACTGCCCTCCCGTCAAACTCACACACACACGCACACACTCACTGTGCTCCCGTTAAACTCACACACACACACACACGCACACACTCACTGCCCTCCCGTCAAACTCTCACACACACACTGCCCTCCCGTCAAACTCACACTCACACACACACACACTACCCTCCCGTCAAACTCACACTCACACACACTGCCCTCCTGTCAAACTCACACACGCACACACTCACTGCACTCCCGTCAAACTCTCACACACACACTGCCCTCCCATCAAACTCACACACACGCACACACACACACACAGCCCTCCCGTCAAACTCACACACACGCACACACACACTGCCCTCCCATCAAACTCACACTCACACACACACACACACACTGCCCTCCCGTCAAACTCACACTCACACACTGCCCTCCCGTCAAACTCTCACACACACACATACACACACACACACACACTGCCCTCCCGTCAAACTCTCACACACACACATATACACACACACACTCACTGCCCTCCCGTCAAACTCTCACACACACACACACACACTCACTGCCCTCCCATCAAACTCTCACACACACACATACACACACTCACTGCCCGCCCGTCAAACCCTCACACACACACACACTGCCCTCCCGTCAAACTCAAACTCACACACACACACACACTCACACTGCCCTCCCGTCAAACTCTCACACACACACACACACTGCCCTCCCGTCAAACCCTCACACACACACACACTGCCCTCCCGACAAACTCTCTCACACACACACACATACTCACACTGCCCTCCCGTCAAACTCACACTCACACACACTCACTGCCCTCCCGTCAAACTCCTACACACACACACACACACACTGCCCTCCCGTCAAACTCTCACACACACACACACACACTGCCCTCCCGTCAAACTCTCACACACACACACACACACACACACTGCCCTACCGTCAAACTCTCACACACACACACTGCCCTCCCGACAAACTCTCTCACACACACACACACACTCACACTGCCCTCCCGTCAAACTCACACTCACACACACACTCACTGCCCTCCCGTCAAACTCTCACACACACACACACACACACTGCCCTCCCGACAATCTCACACACACACACACACTGCCCTCCCGTCAAACTCTCACACACACACACACACTGCCCTCCCGTCAAACTCACACACACACACACACACTGCCCTCCCGTCAAACTCTCACACACACACTGCCCTCCCGTCAAACTCTCACACACACACACACACACACTGCCCTCCCGTCAAACTCTCACACACACACACACACTGCCCTCCCGTCAAACTCTCACACACACACTGCCCTCCCGTCAAACTCTCACACACACACACACACACACTGCCCTCCCATCAAACTCACACACACGCACACACACACACACACACACACACTGCCCTTCCGTCAAACTCTCACACACGCACACACACACTGCCCTTCCGTCAAACTCACACACACACTGCCATCCCGTCAAACTCACACTCACACACACTCACACACACACTCACTGCCCTCCTGTCAAACTCTCACACACACTGCCATCCCGTCAAACACACACTCACACACACACTCACTGCCCTCCCGTCAAACTCTCACACACACACACACACTCACTGCCCTCCCATCAAACTCACACACACACACACACTGCCCTCCCGTCAAACTCACACTCACACACACACTGCCCTCCCATCTAACTCTCTCACACACACACACACATACTCACACTGCCCTCCTGTCAAACTCACACACACACGCACACACTCACTGCCCTCCCGTCAAACTCTCACACACACATTGCCCTCCCGTCAAACTCACACACACACTAACCTCCCGTCAAACTCACACTCACACACACACACACAAACTGCCCTCCCGTCAAACTCACACACACACTGCGCTCCCATCAAACTCACACACACGCACACACACTCTGACCTCCCGTCAAACTCACACACACCCTGCCATCCCGTCAAACTCACACACACGCACACACACACTGCCCTCCCGTCAATCTCACACTCACACACACACACACACACACACACTGCCCTCCCGTCAAACTCACACACACACTGCCATCCCGTCAAACACACACTCACACACACACTGCCCTCCTGTCAAACTCTCACACACACACATATACACACACACACACACACACACACAGCCCTCCCGTCAAACTCTCTCACACACACAGACACACACACACGGCCCTCCCATCAAACTCACACACACACACACTGCCCTCCCGTCAAACTCACACTCACACACACACACACTGCCCTCCCATCTAACTCTGTCACACACACACACACTCGTACACACACACACTCACACTGCCCTCCCGTCAAACTCTCACACACACGCACACACTCACTGTGCTCCCGTCAAACTCACACACACACACACACACGCACACACTCACTGCCCTCCAGTCAAACTCTCACACACACACTGCCCTCCCGTCAAACTCACACTCACACACACACACACTACCCTCCCGTCAAACTCACACTCACACACACTGCCCTCCTGTCAAACTCACACACACACACACACACTGCCCTCCCGTCAAACTCTCATACACACACAGCCCTCCCGTCAAACTCACACACACGCACACACACACTGCCCTCCCATCAAACTCACACTCACACACACACACTGCCCTCCCGTCAAACTCACACTCACACACTGCCCTCCCGTCAAACTCTCACACACATACACACACACACACACACTGCCCTCCCGTCAAACTCTCACACACATACATATACACACACACACTCACTGCCCTCCCGTCAAACTCTCACACACACACACACACTCACTGCCCTCCCGTCAAACTCTCACACACACACATACACACACACACACTCACTGCCCTCCCGTCAAACTCTCACACACACACACACACACTGCCCTCCCGTCAAACCCTCACACACACACACACTGCCCTCCCGTCAAACTCACACACACACACACATACTCACACTGCCCTCCCGTCAAACTCACACTCACTGCCCTCCCGTCAAACTCCTACACACACACACACTGCCCTCCCGTCAAACCCTCACACACACACACACTGCCCTCCTGACAAACTCTCACACACACACACACACACTGCCCTCCCGTCAAACTCAAACTCTCACACACACACACACTGCCCTCCCGTCAAACTCTCACACACACACTCACACTGCCCTCCCGTCAAACTCTCACACACACACACACACTGCCCTCCCGACAAACTCTCTCACACACAAACACATACTCACACTGCCCTCCCGTCAAACTCACACTCACTGCCCTCCCGTCAAACTCCTACACACACACACACACACTGCCCTCCCGTCAAACTCTCACACACACACACACACTGCCCTCCCGTCAAAAACTCACACACACACACACACACTGCCCTCCCGTCAAACTCTCACACACACACACTGCCCTACCGTCAAACTCTCACACACACACACACACACTGCCCTCCCGACAAACTCTCTCACACACACACACACACACACACTCACACTGCCCTCCCGTCAAACTCACACTCACACACACACTCACTGCCCTCCCGTCAAACTCACACACACTCACACTGCCCTCCCGTCAAACTCTCACACACACACACTGCCCTCCCGTCAAACTCTCTCACACACACACACACACACTGCCCTCCCGTCAAACTCTCACACACACTCACACACACTGCCCTCCCGTCAAACTCACACACACACACACACTGCTCTCCCGTCAAACTCTCACACACAGTGCCCTCCCGTCAAACTCACACACACACACACACACACACACTGCCCTCCCGTCAAACTCACACACACACACTGCCCTCCCGTCAAACTCACACACACACTCACACACACTGCCCTCCCGGCAAACTCTCACACACACACACACACTGCCCTCCCGTCAAACTCACACACACACACACTGCCCTCCCGTCAAACTCACACACACACACACTGCCCTCCCGTCAAACTCACACACACACACACACACACACACTGCCCTCCCGTCAAACTCTCACACACACACACACACTGCCCTCCCGTCAAACTCTCTCACACACACTGCCCTCCCATCAAACTCACACACACGCACACACACACACACACACACTGCCCTCCCGTCAAACTCACACACACACTGCCCTCCCGTCAAACTCACACACACTGCCCTCCCGGCAAACTCTTACACACACACACACACACAGAGCCCTCCCGTCAAACTCACACACACACACTGCCCTCCCGTCAAACTCTCACACACACACACACACTGCCCTCCCGTCAAACTCTCACACACTCACACACACACTCACTGCCCTCCCGTCAAACTCTCACACACACACACACACTGCCCTCCCGTCAAACTCTCTCACACACACTGCCCTCCCATCAAACTCACACACACGCACACACACACTGCCCTTCCGTCAAACTCTCACACACGCACACACACACTGCCCTTCCGTCAAACTCACACTCACACACACACACACACACTGCCCTCCCGTCAAACACACACACACACTGCCATCCCGTCAAACTCACACTCACACACACACACACACTCACTGCACTCCCGTCAAACTCTCACACACACTGCCCTCCCGTCAAACTCTCACACACTCACACACACACTCACTGCCCTCCCGTCAAACTCTCACACACACACACACACTGCCCTCCCGTCAAACTCTCACACACACACACACTGCCCTCCCGTCAAACTCACACACACACACACACTGCCCTCCTGTCAAACTCTCACACACACTGCCATCCCGTCAAACACACACTCACACACACACTCACTGCCCTCCCGTCAAACTCTCACACACACACACACTCACTGCCCTCCCGTCAAACTCACACTCACACACACACTGCCCTCCCATCTAACTCTCTCACACACACATACTCACACTGCCCTCCTGTCAAACTCACACACACACACTCATACACACACACACTGCCCTCCCGTCAAACTCACACACACACGCACACACTCACTGCCCTCCCGTCGAACTCTCACACACACATTGCCCTCCCGTCAAACTCACACACACACACTAACCTCCCGTCAAACTCACACTCACACACAAACTGCCCTCCCGTCAAACTCACACACACACAGCCCTCCCGTCAAACTCACACACACGCACACACACTCTGACCTCCCATCAAACTCACACTCACACACACACTGCCCTCCCGTCAAACTCACACACACCCTGCCATCCCGTCAAACTCACACACACGCACACACACACAGCCCTCCCGTCAAACTCACACACACACACACACTGCCCTCCCGTCAAACTCTCACACACACACACTGCCCTCTCGTCAAACTCACACACACACACACACACACACACACACACACACACACACACACACACACACACACACACACACACACACTGCCCTCCCGTCAAACTCACACACACGCACACACACACTGCCCTCCCATCAAACTCACACTCACACACACACACACACACTGCCCTCCCGTCAAACTCACACTCACACACTGCCCTCCCGTCAAACTCTCACACACACACACACACACACTGCCCTCCCGTCAAACTCTCACACACACACATATACACACACACACTCACTGCCCTCCCGTCAAACTCTCACACACACACACACATACACACACACACTCACTGCCCTCCCATCAAACTCTCACACACACACATACACACACTCACTGCCCTCCCGTCAAACTCACACTCACACACTGCCCTCCCGTCAAACTCTCACACACACACACACACACACTGCCCTCCCGTCAAACTCTCACACACACACATATACACACACACACTCACTGCCCTCCCGTCAAACTCTCACACACACACACACATACACACACACACTCACTGCCCTCCCATCAAACTCTCACACACACACATACACACACTCACTGCCCGCCCGTCAAACCCTCACACACACACACACTGCCCTCCCGACAAACTCTCACACACACACACACTGCCCTCCCGTCAAACTCAAACTCACACACACACACACACACACACTGCCCTCCCGTCAAACTCTCACACACACACACACTGCCCTCCCGTCAAACTCACACACACACACACACTGCCCTCCCGTCAAACCCTCACACACACACACACTGCCCTCCCGACAAACTCTCTCACACACACACACATACTCACACTGCCCTCCCGTCAAACTCACACTCACACACACTCACTGCCCTCCCGTCAAACTCCTACACACACACACTGCCCTCCCGTCAAACTCTCACACACACACTGCCCTCCCGTCAAAAACTCACACACACACTGCCCTCCCGTCAAACTCTCACACACACACACACACACTGCCCTCCCGTCAAACTCTCACACACACACACACACACTCACTGCCCTCCCGTCAAACTCTCACACACACACACACACTCACTGCCCTCCCATCAAACTCACACACACACACACACTGCCCTCCCGTCAAACTCACACTCACACACACACTGCCCTCCCATCTAACTCTCTCACACACACACACACATACTCACACTGCCCTCCTGTCAAACTCACACACACACACTCATACACACACACACTGCCCTCCCGTCAAACTCACACACACACGCACACACTCACTGCCCTCCCGTCAAACTCTCACACACACATTGCCCTCCCGTCAAACTCACACACACACACTAACCTCCCGTCAAACTCACACTCACACACACACACACAGCCCTCCCGTCAAACTCACACACACGCACACACACTCTGACCTCCCATCAAACTCACACTCACACACACACTGCCATCCCGTCAAACTCACACACACACTGCCCTCCCGTCAATCTCACACACACACACACGCACACACACACTGCCCTCCCGTCAATCTCACACACACACACACACACACACACACACTGCCCTCCCGTCAAACTCACACACACACACTGCCATCCCGTCAAACACACACTCACACACACACGGCCCTCCCATCAATCTCACACACACACACACTGCCCTCCCGTCAAACTCACACTCACACACACACACACTGCCCTCCCATCTAACTCTGTCACACACACACACACTCGTACACACACACACTCACACTGCCCTCCGTTCAAACTCTCACACACACGCACACACTCACTGTGCTCCCGTCAAACTCACACACACACACACACGCACACACTCACTGCCCTCCCGTCAAACTCTCACACACACACTGCCCTCCCGTCAAACTCACACTCACACACACACACACACTACCCTCCCGTCAAACTCACACTCACACACACTGCCCTCCTGTCAAACTCACACACACACACACACACACACTGCCCTCCCGTCAAACTCTCATACACACACTGCCCTCCCATCAAACTCACACACACGCACACACACACACACACACAGCCCTCCCGTCAAACTCACACACACGCACACACACACTGCCCTCCCATCAAACTCACACTCACACACACACACACACACTGCCCTCCCGTCAAACTCACACTCACACTCACACACTGCCCTCCCGTCAAACTCTCACACACACACATACACACACACACACACACACTGCCCTCCCGTCAAACTCTCACACACACACATATACACACACACACTCACTGCCCTCCCGTCAAACTCTCACACACACACACACATACACACACACACTCACTGCCCTCCCGTCAAACTCTCACACACACACATACACACACACTCACTGCCCTCCCGTCAAACTCTCACACACACACTGCCCTCCCGTCAAACCCTCACACACACTCACACTGCCCTCCCGTCAAACTCTCACACACACACACACACTGCCCTCCCGTCAAACCCTCACACACACACACACACTGCCCTCCCGACAAACTCTCTCACACACACACACATACTCACAGTGCCCTCCCGTCAAACTCACACTCACACACACTCACTGCCCTCCCGTCAAACTCCTACACACACACACACACACTGCCCTCCCGTCAAACTCTCACACACACACTGCCCTCCCGTCAAAAACTCACACACACACACACACTGCCCTCCCGTCAAACTCTCACACACACACACACACTGCCCTACCGTCAAACTCTCACACACACACACTGCCCTCCCGACAAACTCTCTCACACACACACACACACACTCACACTGCCCTCCCGTCAAACTCACACTCACACACACACTCACTGCCCTCCCGTCAAACTCTCACACACACACACTGCCCTCCCGACAATCTCACACACACACACACACTGCCCTCCCGTCAAACTCTCACACACACACACACACACTGCCCTCCCATCAAACTCTCACTCACACACACACACACACTGCCCTCCTGGCAAACTCTCACACACACACACACTCACACTGCCCTCCCGTCAAACTCTCACACACACACACACACACACTGCCATCCCGTCAAACTCTCTCTCACACACACACACTGCCCTCCCATCAAACTCTCACACACACACACACTCACACTGCCCTCCCATCAAACTCTCACACACACACACACACACTGCCCTCCCGTCAAACTCACACTCACACACACACACACACACAGCCCTCCCGTCAAACTCACACTCACACACACAGCCCTCCCGTCAAACTCTCACACACACTCACTGCCCTCCCGTCAAACTCTCACACACACACACATACACACATACACACTCACTGCCCTCCCGTCAAACTCTCACACACACTCACACTGCCCTCCCGTCAAACTCTCACACACACACACACTGCCCTCCCGTCAAACCCTCACACACACACTGCCGTCCCGACAAATTCTCTCACGCACACACTGCCCTCCCGTCAAACTCTCACACACACTCACACACACACATACACACACACACACTGCCCTCCTGTCAAACTCACACACACTCACACTGCCCTCCCGTCAAACTCTCACACACACACACACACACTGCCCTCCCGTCAAACTCACACACACTCACACTGCCCTCCCGTCAAATTCACACACACACACACACACAGTGCCCTCCCGTCAAACTCTCACACACACACTGCCCTCCCGTCAAACTCTCACACACACTGCCCTCCCGGCAAACTCTCACACACACACACTGCCCTCCCGTCAAACTCTCACACACTCACACTGCCCTCCCGTCAAACTCTCACACACACACACACACTGCCCTCCCGTCAAACTCACACACACTCACACTGCCCTCCCGTCAAACTCTCACACACACACACACACACTGCCCTCCCGTCAAACTCTCACACACACTCACACACACTGCCCTCCCGTCAAACTCACACACACACACACTGCTCTCCCGTCAAACTCTCACACACAGTGCCCTCCCGTCAAACTCACACACACACACACACACTGCCCTCCCGTCAAACTCACACACACACACTGCCTTCCCGTCAAACTCACACACACACTCACACACACTGCCCTCCCGTCAAACTCTCACACACACACACACACTGCCCTCCCGTCAAACTCACACACACTCACACTGCCCTCCCGTCAAACTCACACACACACTGCCCTCCCATCAAACTCACACACACTGCCCTCCCGTCAAACTCACACACACACACTGCCCTCCCGTCAAACTCACACACACACACACACACTGCCCTCCCGTCAAACTCACACACACACACACTGCCCTCCCGTCAAACTCACACACACACACACACACACACACACACACACTGCCCTCCCGTCAAACTCTCACACACACACACACACTGCCCTCCCGTCAAACTCACACACACACTCAGCCCTCCCGTCAAACTCACACACAGACACACACACTGCCCTCCCGTCAAACTCTCACACACACACACACACACACACTGCCCTCCCGTCAAACTCACACACACACACACACACACACACACACACACACACACACTGCCCTCCCGTCAAACTCACACACACACACACTGCCCTCCCGTCAAACTCACACACACTCACACTGCCCTCCCGTGAAACTCACACACACTCACACTGCCCTCCCGTCAATCTCACACACACACACTCACTACCCTCCCGTCAAACTCTCACACACACACACACACATACACACACACTCACTGCCCTCCCGTCAAACTCTCACACACACACTGCCCTCCCGTCAAACCCTCACACACACGCACACACTCACTGCCCTCCCGTCAAACTCTCACACACACACACACTGCCCTCCCGTCAAACCCTCACACACACACACACACTGCCCTCCAGACAAACTCTCTCTCACACACACACACACACACTGCCCTCCCGTCAAACTCACACTCACACACACTCACACTGCCCTCCCGTCAAACTCACACTCACACACACACACACACACACTGCCCTCCCGTCAAACTCCTACACACACACACACACTGCCCTCCCGTCAAACTCACACACACTGCCCTCCCGTCAAACTCACACACACACTCACACACACTGCCCTCCCGTCAAACTCACACACACACACACACACACTGCCCTCCCGTCAAAAACTCTCACACACACACACACACTGCCCTCCCGTCAAACTCTCACACACAGACACACACTGCCCTCCCGTCAAACTCACACACACAGACACACACTGCCCTCCCGTCAAACTCACACACACACACTGCCCTCCCGTCAAACTCTCACACACACACTGCCCTCCCGTCAAAAACTCACACACACACACACACACACTGCCCTCCCGTCAAACTCTCTCACACACACACACACTGCCCTCCCGTCAAACTCACACACACACACACACACACTGCCCTCCCGTCAAACTCTCTCACACACACTGCCCTCCCGTCAAACTCACACACACACACACACACACAGCCCTCCCGTCAAACCCATACACACGCACACACACACTGCCCTCCCGTCAAACTCACACACACACTGCCCTCCCGTCAAACTCTCTCACACACACTGCCCTCCCATCAAACTCACACACACGCACACACACACTGCCCTCCCGTCAAACTCACACTCACACACACACACACACTGCCCTCCCGTCAAACTCACACAAACCCTGCCATCCCGTCAAACTCACACTCACACACACACACACTGCCCTCCCGACAAACTCTCTCACACACACACACACTGCCCTCCCGTCAAACTCACACTCACACACACTCACTGCCCTCCCGTCAAACTCTCTCACACACACACACTGCCCTCCCGTCAAACTCTCTCACACACACACACACACTCACACTGCCCTCCCGTCAAACTCTCTCACACACACACACACACACACACACACACACACACTGCCCTCCCGACAAACTCTCTCACACACACACACACACGCACACACACACTGCCCTCCCGTCAAACTCACACTCACACACACACACACACACACACACACTGCCCTCCCGTCAAACTCTCTCACACACATACACACACACTGCCCTCCCGACAAACTCTCACACACACACATACACACACACTGCCCTTCCATCAAACTCACACACATACACACACTCACACTGCCCTCCCGACAAACTCTCACACACACACATACACACACACTGCCCTCCCGTCAAAAACTCACACACACACACACTGCCCTCCCGTCAAACTCTCTCACACACACACACACACACTGCCCTCCCGTCAAACTCTCTCACACACGCACACACACACTGCCCTCCCATCAAACTTACACTCACACACACACACACTGCCCTCCCGTCAAACTCACACAAACCCTGCCATCCCGTCAAACTCACACTCACACACACACACAGCCCTCCCGACAAACTCTCTCACACACACACACACGCACACACACACTGCCCTCCCGTCAAACTCACACTCACACACACTCACTGCCCTCCCGTCAAACTCTCTCACACACACACACACACTGCCCTCCCGTCAAACTCTCTCACACACATACACACACACTGCCCTCCCGTCAAACTCACACACACACACACACACTGCTCTCCCGTCAAACTCTCACACACAGTGCCCTCCCGTCAAACTCACACACACACACACACACACACACACACACACACACACACTGCCCTCCCGTCAAACTCACACACACACTCACACACACTGCCCTCCCGGCAAACTCTCACACACACACACACACTGCCCTCCCGTCAAACTCACACACACTCACACTGCCCTCCCGTCAAACTCACACACACACTGCCCTCCCATCAAACTCACACACACTGCCCTCCCGGCAAACTCTTACACACACACACACACACAGAGCCCTCCCGTCAAACTCACACACACACACACTGCACTCCCGTCAAACTCACACACACACACACTGCCCTCTCGTCAAACTCACACACACACACACACACACACACACACACACACACTGCCCTCCCGTCAAACTCTCACACACACACACACACACTGCCCTCCCGTCAAACTCTCACACACACACACACACTGCCCTCCCGTCAAACTCACACACACACTCAGCCCTCCCGTCAAACTCACACACAGACACACACACTGCCCTCCCGTCAAACTCTCACACACACACACACTGCCCTCCCGTCAAACTCACACACACACACACACACACACACACACACACTGCCCTCCCGTCAAACTCACACACACACACACTGCCCTCCCGTCAAACTCACACACACTCACACTGCCCTCCCGTCAAACTCACACACACTCACACTGCCCTCCCGTCAAACTCACACACACACACTCACTACCCTCCCGTCAAACTCTCACTCACACACACACACATACACACACACTCACTGCCCTCCCGTCAAGCTCTCACACACACACTGCCCTCCCGTCAAACCCTCACACACACGCACACACTCACTGCCCTCCCGTCAAACTCTCACACACACACACACTGCCCTCCCGTCAAACCCTCACACACACACACACACTGCCCTCCAGACAAACTCTCTCTCACACACACACACTCACACTGCCCTCCCGTCAAACTCACACTCACACACACTCACACTGCCCTCCCGTCAAACTCACACTCACACACACACACACTGCCCTCCCGTCAAACTCCTACACACACACACACACACTGCCCTCCCGTCAAACTCTCACACACACACACACACTGCCCTCCCGTCAAACTCACACACACACACACTGCCCTCCCGTCAAACTCCTACACACACACACACACACTGCCCTCCCGTCAAACTCTCACACACACACACACACTGCCCTCCCGTCAAACTCACACACACACACACACTGCCCTCCCGTCAAACTCACACACACACACACTGCCCTCCCGTCAAAAACTCACACACACACACACACACTGCCCTCCCGTCAAACTCTCACACACACACACACACTGCCCTCCCGTCAAACTCACACACACACACACACACTGCCCTCCCGTCAAACTCACACACACACACACTGCCCTCCCGTCAAACTCACACACACACACACACACTGCCCTCCCGTCAAACTCACACACACACACACACACTGCCCTCCCGTCAAACTCTCACACACACACTGCCCTCCCGTCAAAAACTCACACACACACACACACTGCCCTCCCGTCAAACTCTCTCACACACACACACACTGCCCTCCCGTCAAACTCACACACACACACACTCACTGCCCTCCCGTCAAACTCACACACACACACACACTGCCCTCCCGTCAAAAACTCACACACACACACACACTGCCCTCCCGTCAAACTCACACACACACACACACACTGCCCTCCCGTCAAACTCTCTCACACACACTGCCCTCCCGTCAAACCCATACACACGCACACACACACTGCCCTCCCGTCAAACTCACACACACACTGCCCTCCCGTCAAACTCTCTCACACACACTGCCCTCCCGTCAAACTCACACACACGCACACACACACTGCCCTCCCGTCAAACTCACACTCACACACACTGCCCTCCCGTCAAACTCACACAAACCCTGCCATCCCGTCAAACTCACACACACGCACACACACACTGCCCTCCCGTCAAACTCACACTCACACACACACACACTCACTGCCCTCCCGTCAAACTCTCTCACACACACACACACACACACACACACTGCCCTCCCGTCAAACTCTCTCACACACATACACACACACTGCCCTCCCGACAAACTCTCTCACACACACACACACACGCACACACACACTGCCCTCCCGTCAAACTCACACTCACACACACACACACACACTGCCCTCCCGTCAAACTCTCTCACACACATACACACACACTGCCCTCCCGACAAACTCTCTCACACACACACACACACGCACACACACACTGCCCTCCCGTCAAACTCACACTCACACACACACACACACACACACTGCCCTCCCGTCAAACTCTCTCACACACACATACACACACACTGCCCTCCCGTCAAACACTCACACACACACACACTGCCCTCCCGTCAAACTCTCTCACACACACACACACACACTGCCCTCCCGTCAAACTCTCTCACACACGCACACACACACTGCCCTCCCGTCAAACTCTCACACACACACACACACTGCCCTCCCGTCAAACTCACACACACACACACACACTGCCCTCCCGTCAAACTCACACACACACACACTGCCCTCCCGTCAAACTCACACACACACACACACACTGCCCTCCCGTCAAACTCACACACACACACACACACTGCCCTCCCGTCAAACTCTCACACACACACTGCCCTCCCGTCAAAAACTCACACACACACACACACTGCCCTCCCGTCAAACTCTCTCACACACACACACACTGCCCTCCCGTCAAACTCACACACACACACACTCACTGCCCTCCCGTCAAACTCACACACACACACACACTGCCCTCCCGTCAAAAACTCACACACACACACACACTGCCCTCCCGTCAAACTCACACACACACACACACACTGCCCTCCCGTCAAACTCTCTCACACACACTGCCCTCCCGTCAAACCCATACACACGCACACACACACTGCCCTCCCGTCAAACTCACACACACACTGCCCTCCCGTCAAACTCTCTCACACACACTGCCCTCCCGTCAAACTCACACACACGCACACACACACTGCCCTCCCGTCAAACTCACACTCACACACACTGCCCTCCCGTCAAACTCACACAAACCCTGCCATCCCGTCAAACTCACACACACGCACACACACACTGCCCTCCCGTCAAACTCACACTCACACACACACACACTCACTGCCCTCCCGTCAAACTCTCTCACACACACACACACACACACACACACTGCCCTCCCGTCAAACTCTCTCACACACATACACACACACTGCCCTCCCGACAAACTCTCTCACACACACACACACACGCACACACACACTGCCCTCCCGTCAAACTCACACTCACACACACACACACACACTGCCCTCCCGTCAAACTCTCTCACACACATACACACACACTGCCCTCCCGACAAACTCTCTCACACACACACACACACGCACACACACACTGCCCTCCCGTCAAACTCACACTCACACACACACACACACACACACTGCCCTCCCGTCAAACTCTCTCACACACACATACACACACACTGCCCTCCCGTCAAACACTCACACACACACACACTGCCCTCCCGTCAAACTCTCTCACACACACACACACACACTGCCCTCCCGTCAAACTCTCTCACACACGCACACACACACTGCCCTCCCATCAAACTCACACTCACACACACACACTGCCCTCCCGTCAAACTCACACAAACCCTGCCATCCCGTCAAACTCACACTCACACACACTGCCCTCCCGACAAACTCTCTCACACACACACACACGCACACACACACTGCCCTCCCGTCAAACTCACACTCACACACACACACACTCACTGCCCTCCCGTCAAACTCTCTCACACACACACACACACACACTGCCCTCCCGTCAAACTCTCTCACACACATACACACACACTGCCCTCCCGACAAACTCGCTCACACACACACACACGCACACACACACTGCCCTCCCGTCAAACTCACACTCACACACTGCCCTCCCGTCAAACTCTCTCACACACATACACACACACTGCCCTCCCGACAAACTCTCTCACACACACACACACACGCACACACACACTGCCCTCCCGTCAAACTCACACTCACACACTGCCCTCCCGTCAAACTCTCTCACACACATACACACACACTGCCCTCCCGACAAACTCTCACACACACACACACACACACTGCCCTCCCGTCAAACTCTCACATACACACTGCCCTCCCGTCAAACTCACACACACACACTGCCCTCCCATGAAACTCACACTCACACACACGCACGCACACACTGCCCTCCTGTCAAACTCTCACACACACTGCCATCCCGTCAAACACACACTCACACACACACACACACTCAATGCCCTCCCGTCAAACTCTCACACACACATACACACACACACACACACACACACACAGCCCTCCCGTCAAACTCTCTCACACACACACACACACACACACTGCCCTCCCATCAAACTCACACACACACACACTGCCCTCCCGTCAAACTCACACTCACACAGCCCTCCCATCTAACTCTCTCACACACACACATACTCACACTGCCCTCCTGTCAAACTCACACACACACACTCATACACACACACACTGCCCTCCCGTCAAACACACACACACACGCACACACTCACTGCCCTCCCGTCAAACTCTCACACATACACTGCCCTCCCGTCAAACTCACACACACACACTAACCTCCCGTCAAACTCACACTCACACACACACACAAACTGCCCTCCCGTCAAACTCACACAGACACTGCCCTCCCATCAAACTCACACACACACACACACAGCCCTCCCGTCAAACTCACACACACGCGCACACACACACTGCCCTCCCATCAAACTCACACACACGCACACACACACACTGCCCTCCCATCAAACTCACACTCACACACACACTGCCCTCCCGTCAAACTCACACACACCCTGCCATCCCGTCAAACACACACACACTGCCATCCCGTCAAACACACACACACTGCCATCCCGTCAAACACACACTCACACACACACACACACACTCACTGCCCTCCCGTCAAACTCTCACACACACACATATACACACACACACACAGCCCTCCCGTCAAACTCTCTCACACACACACATAAACACACACACAGCCCTCCCATCAAATTCACACACACACACTGCCCTCCCGTCAAACTCACACTCACACACACACACACTCACACTGCCCTCCCGTCAAACTCTCACACACACGCACACAGTCACTGCCCTCCCGTCAAACTCACACACACACCCTGCCCTCCCGTCAAACTCACACACACACACACACTACCCTCCCGTCAAACTCACACTCACACACACACACTGCCCTCCTGTCAAACTCACACACACAGACACACAGCCCTTCAGTCAAACTCTCACACACACACTGCCCTCCCATCAAACTCACACACACGCACACACACACACACACACAGCCCTCCCGTCAAACTCACACACACGCACACACACACTGCCCTCCCATCAAACTCACACTCACACACACACTGCCCTCCCGTCAAACTCACACAAACCCTGCCATCCCGTCAAACTCACACACACACACACACTGCCCTCCCGTCAAACTCTCACACACACACTGCCCTCCCGTCAAACTCACACTCACACACACACACACACACACTGCCCTCCTGTCAAACTCACACACACACACACACTGCCCTCCCGTCAAACTCACACACTCACTGCCCTCCCGTCAAACTCTCACACACACACACACACACTGCCCTCCCGTCAAACTCTCACACACACACTGCCCTCCCGTCAAACTCACACTCACACACACACACACACACACTGCCCTCCTGTCAAACTCACACTCACACACACACACACACACTGCCCTCCTGTCAAACTCACACACACACACACACTGCCCTCCCGTCAAACTCTCACACACACACTGCCCTCCCGTCAAACTCACACTCACACACACACTGCCCTCCCGTCAAACTCACACACACACACATACTGCCCTCCCGTCAAACTCTCACACTCACACACACACACTGCCCTCCTGTCAAACTCACACACACACACACACTGCCCTCCCGTCAAACTCTCACACACACACTGCCCTCCCGTCAAACTCACACTCACACACACACTGCCCTCCCGTCAAACTCACACACACACACACACTGCCCTCCCGTCAAACTCACACTCACACACACACTGCCCTCCCGTCAAACTCACACACACACACATACTGCCCTCCCGTCAAACTCACACACACACACACATACTGCCCTCCCGTCAAACTCACACACACACACTCACTGCCCTCCCGTCAAACTCTCACACTCACACACACACACTGCCCTCCCGTCAAACTCACACACACACACACTGCCCTCCCGTCAAACTCACACACACACACACTGCCCTCCCGTCAAACTCTCACACACACACACACACACTGCCCTCCCGACAAACTCACACTCACACACACACACTCACTGCCCTCCCGTCAAACTCTCACACACACACACACTGCCCTCCCGTCAAACTCACACACACACACACACTGCCCTCCCGTCAAACTCTCACACACTCACTGCCCTCCCGTCAAACTCACACACACACACTGCCCTCCCATCAAACGCACACTCACACACACACACACTGCCCTCCTGTCAAACTCTCACACACACTGCCCTCCCATCAAACGCACACACACGCACACACACACTGCCCTCCCGTCAAACTCACACTCACACACACACACACACACCCTGCCATCCCGTCAAACTCACACTCACACACACACTCACTGCCCTCCCGTCAAACTCTCACACACACACACACACACACACTGCCCTCCCGTCAAACTCTCTCACACACACACACACACTGCCCTCCCGTCAAACTCACACACACACACACACTGCCCTCCCGTCAAACTCACACACACACACACACTGCCCTCCCGACAAACTCACACTCACACACACACACACTCACTGCCCTCCCGTCAAACTCACACACACACACACACTGCCCTCCCGTCAAACTCACACACACACACACTGCCCTCCCGTCAAACTCACACACACACACACTGCCCTCCCATCAAACTCACACTCACACACACACTGCCCTCCCGTCAAACTCACACTCACACACACACACACACACACTGCCCTCCTGTCAAACTCACACACACACACACACTGCCCTCCCGTCAAACTCACACACTCACTGCCCTCCCGTCAAACTCTCACACACACACACACACACTGCCCTCCCGTCAAACTCTCACACACACACTGCCCTCCCGTCAAACTCACACTCACACACACACACACACACACTGCCCTCCTGTCAAACTCACACTCACACACACACACACACACTGCCCTCCTGTCAAACTCACACACACACACACACTGCCCTCCCGTCAAACTCTCACACACACACTGCCCTCCCGTCAAACTCACACTCACACACACACTGCCCTCCCGTCAAACTCACACACACACACATACTGCCCTCCCGTCAAACTCTCACACTCACACACACACACTGCCCTCCTGTCAAACTCACACACACACACACACTGCCCTCCCGTCAAACTCTCACACACACACTGCCCTCCCGTCAAACTCACACTCACACACACACTGCCCTCCCGTCAAACTCACACACACACACACTGCCCTCCTGTCAAACTCACACACACACACACACTGCCCTCCCGTCAAACTCTCACACACACACTGCCCTCCCGTCAAACTCACACTCACACACACACTGCCCTCCCGTCAAACTCACACACACACACACACTGCCCTCCTGTCAAACTCACACACACACACACACTGCCCTCCCGTCAAACTCTCACACACACACTGCCCTCCCGTCAAACTCACACTCACACACACACTGCCCTCCCGTCAAACTCACACTCACACACACACTGCCCTCCCGTCAAACTCACACACACACACACACTGCCCTCCCGTCAAACTCACACACACACACACATACTGCCCTCCCGTCAAACTCTCACACACACACACATACTGCCCTCCCGTCAAACTCACACACACACACACACTGCCCTCCCGTCAAACTCTCACACACACACACACACACACTGCTCTCCCGTCAAACTCTCACACACACACTGCCCTCCCGTCAAACTCACACACACACACACTGCCCTCCCGTCAAACTCACACACACACACACTGCCCTCCCGTCAAACTCTCACACACACACACACACACTGCCCTCCCGACAAACTCACACTCACACACACACACTCACTGCCCTCCCGTCAAACTCTCACACACACACACACTGCCCTCCCGTCAAACTCACACACACACACACACACTGCCCTCCCGTCAAACTCTCACACACTCACTGCCCTCCCGTCAAACTCACACACACACACTGCCCTCCCATCAAACGCACACTCACACACACACACACTGCCCTCCTGTCAAACTCTCACACACACTGCCCTCCCATCAAACGCACACACACGCACACACACACTGCCCTCCCGTCAAACTCACACTCACACACACACACACACACCCTGCCATCCCGTCAAACTCACACTCACACACACACTCACTGCCCTCCCGTCAAACTCTCACACACACACACACACACACACTGCCCTCCCGTCAAACTCTCTCACACACACACACACACTGCCCTCCCGTCAAACTCACACACACACACACACACACACACTGCCCTCCCGTCAAACTCTCTCACACACTCACACACACTGCCCTCCCGTCAAACTCACACACACACACACACTGCCCTCCCGACAAACTCACACTCACACACACACACACTCACTGCCCTCCCGTCAAACTCACACACACACACACACTGCCCTCCCGTCAAACTCACACACACACACACTGCCCTCCCGTCAAACTCACACACACACACACTGCCCTCCCGTCAAACTCACACACACACACACACTGCCCTCCCGTCAAACTCTCACACTCACACACACACACTGCCCTCCCGTCAAACTCACACACACACACACTGCCCTCCCGTCAAACTCACACACACACACACACTGCCCTCCCGTCAAACTCACACACACTGCCCTCCCGTCAAACTCTCACACACACACACTGCCCTCCCGACAAACTCACACTCACACACACACACAAACACACACACACACTCACTGCCCTCCCGTCAAACTCTCACACACACACACACACACTGCCCTCCCGTCAAACTCTCACACACACACACACACACACTGCCCTCCCGACAAACTCTCACACACACACACACACACACTGCCCTCCCGTCAAACTCTCACACACACACTGCCCTCCAGTCAAACACACACACACACACACACTGCCCTCCCGTCAAACTCTCACACACACACACACACACACTGCCCTCCCGTCAAACTCTCACACACACACTGCCCTCCAGTCAAACACACACACACACACACACTGCCCTCCCGTCAAACTCACATACACACATTGCCCTCCCATCAAACGCACACTCACACACACACACACACACTGCCCTCCCATCAAACGCACACTCACACACACACACACTGCCCTCCTGTCAAACTCTCACACACACACTGCCCTCCCATCAAACTCACACTCACACACACACACACTCTGCCATCCCGTCAAACTCACACTCACACACACACTCACTGCCCTCCCGTCAAACTCTCACACACACACACACACACACACACACTGCCCTCCCGTCAAACTCACACACACACACACACACACTGCCCTCCCGTCAAACTCACACACACACACACTGCCCTCCCGTCAAACTCACACACACACACACACTGCCCTCCCGTCAAACTCACACACACGCACACACTGCCCTCCCGTCAAACTCTCACACTCACACACACACACTGCCCTCCCGTCAAACTCACACACACACACACACTGCCCTCCCGTCAAACTCTCACACTCACACACACACACAGCCCTCCCGTCAAACACACACACTGCCCTCCCGTCAAACGCACATACACACACTGCCCTCCCATCAAACGCACACTTACACACACTGCCCTCCCATCAAACGCACACTCACACACACACACACTGCCCTCCTGTCAAACTCTCACACACACCCTGCCATCCCGTCAAACTCACACTCACACACACACTCACTGCCCTCCCGTCAAACTCTCACACACACACATACACACACACACACACTGCCCTCCCGTCAAACTCACACTCACACACACACACTGCCCTCCCATCTAACTCTCTCACACACACACACACACACACTGCCCTCCCATCTAACTCTCTCACACACACACACACACTCACACTGCCTTCCTGTCAAACTCACACACACACACACACACACTCATACACACACACACTCACACTGCCCTCCCGTCAAACTCACACACACACGCACACACTCACTGCCCTCCCGTCAAACTCTCTCACACACACTGCCCTCCCGTCAAACTCACACACACACACTGCCCTCCCGTCAAACTCACACACACACACTGCCCTCCCGTCAAACTCACACACACACACTGCCCTCCCGTCAAACTCACACACACACACTGCCCTCCCGTCAAACTCACACACACACACACTACCCTCCCGTCAAACTCACACTCACACACACACACACACTCACACTGCCCTCCCGTCAGACTCTCACACACACACACACAGCCCTCCCGTCAAACTCACACACACGCACACACACACTGCCCTCCCGTCAAACTCACACACACCATGCCATCCCATCAAACTCACACTCACACACACACACACACTGACTGCCCTCCCGTCAACATCTCACACACACACACACACACTCACTGCCCTCCCGTCAACATCTCACACACACACACACACACACACTGCCCTCCCGTCAAACTCTCACACACACACACACACACACACACTGCCCTCCCGTCAAACTCACACACACACACACACACTGCCCTCCCGACAAACTCTCTCACACACACACACACTCACACTGCCCTCCCGTCAAACTCACACACACGCGCACACACACACTGCCCTCCCATCAAACTCACACACACGCACACACACACACTGCCCTCCCATCAAACTCACACTCACACACACACTGCCCTCCCGTCAAACTCACACACACCCTGCCATCCCGTCAAACACACACACACTGCCATCCCGTCAAACACACACACACTGCCATCCCGTCAAACTCTCTCACACACACACATAAACACACACACAGCCCTCCCATCAAATTCACACACACACACTGCCCTCCCGTCAAACTCACACTCACACACACACACACACTCACACTGCCCTCCCGTCAAACTCTCACACACACGCACACAGTCACTGCCCTCCCGTCAAACTCACACACACACCCTGCCCTCCCGTCAAACTCACACACACACACACACTACCCTCCCGTCAAACTCACACTCACACACACACACTGCCCTCCTGTCAAACTCACACACACAGACACACAGCCCTTCAGTCAAACTCTCACACACACACTGCCCTCCCATCAAACTCACACTCACACACACACTGCCCTCCCGTCAAACTCACACAAACCCTGCCATCCCGTCAAACTCACACACACACACACACTGCCCTCCCGTCAAACTCTCACACACACACTGCCCTCCCGTCAAACTCACACTCACACACACACACACACACACTGCCCTCCTGTCAAACTCACACACACACACACACTGCCCTCCCGTCAAACTCACACACTCACTGCCCTCCCGTCAAACTCTCACACACACACACACACACTGCCCTCCCGTCAAACTCTCACACACACACTGCCCTCCCGTCAAACTCACACTCACACACACACACACACACACTGCCCTCCTGTCAAACTCACACTCACACACACACACACACACACACACTGCCCTCCTGTCAAACTCACACACACACACACACTGCCCTCCCGTCAAACTCTCACACACACACTGCCCTCCCGTCAAACTCACACTCACACACACACTGCCCTCCCGTCAAACTCACACACACACACACATACTGCCCTCCCGTCAAACTCTCACACTCACACACACACACACACTGCCCTCCCGTCAAACTCACACACACACACACACTGCCCTCCCGTCAAACTCACACACACACACACTGCCCTCCCGTCAAACTCACACACACACACACTGCCCTCCCGTCAAACTCACACACACACACACTGCCCTCCCGTCAAACTCACACACACGCACACACTGCCCTCCCGTCAAACTCTCACACTTACACACACACACTGCCCTCCCGTCAAACTCACACTCACACACACACTGCCCTCCCGTCAAACTCTCACACTCACACACACACACTGCCCTCCCGTCAAACTCTCACACACACACACACACACACACAGCCCTCCCGTCAAACACACACACTGCCCTCCCGTCAAACGCACATACACACACTGCCCTCCCATCAAACGCACACTTACACACACTGCCCTCCCATCAAACGCACACTCACACACACACACACTGCCCTCCTGTCAAACTCTCACACACACCCTGCCATCCCGTCAAACTCACACTCACACACACACTCACTGCCCTCCCGTCAAACTCTCACACACACACATACACACACACACACACTGCCCTCCCGTCAAACTCACACTCACACACACACACTGCCCTCCCATCTAACTCTCTCACACACACACACACACACACTGCCCTCCCATCTAACTCTCTCACACACACACACACTCACACTGCCTTCCTGTCAAACTCACACACACACACACACACACTCATACACACACACACTCACACTGCCCTCCCGTCAAACTCACACACACACGCACACACTCACTGCCCTCCCGTCAAACTCTCTCACACACACTGCCCTCCCGTCAAACTCACACACACACACTGCCCTCCCGTCAAACTCACACACACACACTGCCCTCCCGTCAAACTCACACACACACACACTGCCCTCCCGTCAAACTCACACACACACACTGCCCTCCCGTCAAACTCACACACACACACACTACCCTCCCGTCAAACTCACACTCACACACACACACACACTCACACTGCCCTCCCGTCAGACTCTCACACACACACACACAGCCCTCCCGTCAAACTCACACACACGCACACACACACTGCCCTCCCGTCAAACTCACACACACCATGCCATCCCATCAAACTCACACTCACACACACACTGACTGCCCTCCCGTCAACATCTCACACACACACACACACACTCACTGCCCTCCCGTCAACATCTCACACACACACACACACACACACTGCCCTCCCGTCAAACTCTCACACACACACACACACACACTGCCCTCCCGTCAAACTCACACACACACACACTGCCCTCCCGACAAACTCTCTCACACACACACACACTCACACTGCCCTCCCGTCAAACTCACACTCACACACACACACTGCCCTCCCGACAAACTCTCTCACACACACACACACTGCCCTCCCGTCAAACTCACACTCACACACACTCACTGCCCTCCCGTCAAACTCCTACACACACACACACACTGCCCTCCCGTCAAACTCACACACACATACACACACACTGCCCTCCCGTCAAACTCTCACACACACACACACACTCACTGCCCTCCCGTCAAACCCCTACACACACACACACACTGCCCTCCCGTCAAACTCTCACACACACACACACTGCCCTCCCGTCAAACTCACACACACACACACACACACTCACACAGCCCTCCCGACAAACTCTCACACACACACACACTGCACTCCCGTCAAACTCTCACACACACACATACACACACACTGCCCTCCCGTCAAACTCTCTCACACACACACTCACACACACACACACACACTGCCCTCCCGTCAAACTCTCTCACACACACACTCACACACACACACACACACTGCCCTCCCGACAAACTCTCACACACTCACTGCCCTCCCGTCAAACTCTCACACACACACACACACTGCCCTCCCGTCAAACTCACACACACACACACACACTGCCCTCCCGACAAACTCTCTCACACACACACACATACTGCCCTCCCGTCAAACTCACACACACACACACACACTGCCCTCCCGTCAAACTCACACTCACACACACACTCACACTGCCCTCCCATCTAACTCTCTCTCACTCACACACACACACACACACACTGCCCTCCCATCTAACTCTCTCTCACACACACACACACACACACTCACACTGCCCTCCTGTCAAACTCACACACACACACACAGCCCTCCCGTCAGACTCACACACGCACATACTCATACACACACACACTCACACTGCCCTCCCGTCAAACTCACACACCCACACACACACACGCACACACTCATACTGCCCTCCCGTCAAACTCACACATACACCCACTGCCCTCCCGTCAATCTCTCTCACACACAGACACACACACACTGCCCTCCCATCAAACTCACACACACACACACACACACTGCCCTCCCATCAAACTCACACTCACACACACACACTGCCCTCCCATCTAACTCTCTCACACACACTCACACTGCCCTCCTGTCAAACTCACCCTCACACACACACACAGCCCTCCCGTCAGACTCACACACGCTCATACTCATACACACACACACTCACACTGCCCTCCCGTCAAACTCACACACGCACGCACACACTCTTACTGCCCTCCCGTCAAACTCACACACACACACACACACTGCCCTCCCGTCAATCTCTCTCACACACAGACACACACACACACACACACTGCCCTCCCATGTGTGTGAGTGTGTGAGAGAGAGTGTGTTTGTGAGAGAGAGTGAGAGTGTTTGTGTGTGTGAGAGAGTGTGTGTGAGAGAGTGTGTGAGAGAGAGTGTGTGCGTGTGAGAGAGTGTGTGTGAGAGAGAGGGAGAGTGTGTATTTGTGAGAGAGTGTGTGTGTGAGAGAGAGGGAGAGTGTGTGTTTGTGAGAGAGTGTGTTTGTGTGAGAGAGGCAGAGTGTGTGTGTGTGAGAGAGGCAGAGTGTGTGTGTGTGAGAGAGGGAGAGTGTGTGAGAGAGAGTGTGTGTGTGTGTGTGAGAGAGAGTGTGTGTGTGTGTGTGAGAGAGAGTGTGTGTGTGTGTGTGAGAGAGAGTGTGTGTGTGTGTGTGTGAGAGAGTGTGTGTGTGTATGAAAGAGAGTGTGTGAGTGAGAGAGACTGTGAGTGAGAGAGAGTGTGAGTGAGAGAGTGTGTGAGTGAGAGAGACTGAGTGAGAGAGAGTGTGTGAGTGAGAGAGACAGTGTGAGTGAGAGAGACAGTGTGAGTGAGAGAGAGTGTGTGAGTGAGAGAGACAGTGTGAGTGAGAGAGACAGTGTGAGTGAGAGAGACAGTGTGAGTGAGAGAGACAGTGTGAGTGAGAGAGACAGTGTGAGTGAGAGAGACTGTGTGAGTGAGAGAGACTGTGTGAGTGACAGAGAGTGTGTGAGTGAGAGAGTGTGTGTGAGTGAGACAGTGTGTGTGTATGACAGAGGGAGAGTTTTTGTGAGAGAGTATGTATGTGAGGGAGAGGGTCTGTGTGAGAGAGAAAATGTGTGAGAGAGTGTGTGCGCATGTGTACGAGAGAGTGTGAGTATGAGAGAGAGAGACTTTGTGTGTGTGTATGTGAGGGAGAGGG
>NW_028270186.1:18250892-18290079 GCF_037043375.1 Chiloscyllium plagiosum | reverse complement strand
AGAGACAGAGACAGGAGAGAGAGAGACAGGCAGGATAGAGAGAAAGTGACAGAGAGAGACAGGAGAGAGATAGGAGAGAGATAGAGACGAGAAAGAGAGAGTGAGACAGGAGAGAGAGAGACGAGAAAGAAAGTGAGACAGGAGAGAGAGAGACAGGAGAGAGAGAGAGAGAGAGAGAGAGTGAGACAGGAGAGAGAGAGTGAGACAGGGAGAGAGTGAGACAGGGAGAGAGAGAGAGAGAGGCAGGAGAGAGAGAGAGAGACAGACAGAGATAGAGACAGGAGAGAGAGATGAGAAAAAGAGAGACAAGAGAGTGAGACAGAGAGCGTGAGACAGGGAAAGAGAAACAGGGAGAGAGAGACAGGGAGAGAGAGACAGGATAGAGAAAGAGAGAGACAGGATAGAGAGACAGAGACAGGAGAGAGAGAGACAGGAGAGAGAGAGACAGGAGAGACAGAGAGACAGAGACAGGAGAGAGAGAGAGACAGGCAGGATAGAGAGAACGAGACAGGATAGAGACAGAGAGAGGCAGGAGAGAGAGAGAGACAGACAGAGAGACAGGAGAGAGAGAGACGAGAAAGAGAGAGAGAGAAACGAGAGAGTGAGACAGAGAGCGTGAGACAGAGAGAGAGAGACAGGAGAGAGAGAGAGACAGGAGAGAGAGAGACACAGGAGAGAGAGAGACACAGGAGAGAGAGAGAGACACAGGCAAGATAGAGAGAAAGAGACAGGATAGAGACAGAGCGAGAGAGAGAGACAGGAGAGAGAGAGAGACAGAAGAGAGAGAGAGAGAGACAGGAGAGAGAGGGGAGAGAGAGACACGAGAGAGAGAGAGAGAGAGAGGAGTGAGACAGGAGAGAGAGAGAGACAGGAGAGAGAGAGAGACAGGAGAGAGAGAGAGACACACAGAGGACAGAGAGAGAAAGACAGGAGAGAGAGAGACACAGGCAAGATAGAGAGAAAGAGACAGGATAGAGACAGAGCGAGAGAGAGACAGGAGAGAGAGAGAGAGACAGAAGAGAGAGAGAGAGAGACAGGAGAGAGAGGGGAGAGAGAGAGACAGGAGAGAGAGAGAGAGGAGTGAGACAGGAGAGAGAGAGAGACAGGAGAGAGAGAGAGAGACAGGAGAGAGACAGGAGAGAGAGAGAGATAGAGACAGGCAGGATAGAGAGAAAGAGACAGGGTAGAGACAGAGAGAGGCAGGAGAGAGAGAGAGAGAGAGAGACGAGAGAGTGAGACAGACAGAGAGAGAGAGAGACAGGAGAGAGAGAGGGAGATAGAGGAGAGAGAGAGAGAGAGACAGGAGACAGAGAGACACAGAGACAGGAGAGAGAGAGAGAGAGACAGGAGAGAGAAAGAGTGAGACAGAGAGAGGAGAGAGAGAGAGACAGGCAGGATAGAGAGAAAGAGACAGGGTAGAGACAGAGAGAGGCAGGAGAGAGAGAGAGAGACAGACAGACAGACGAGAGAGTGAGACAGAGAGCGTGAGACAGAGAGAGAGAGACAGGAGAGAGAGAGGGAGACAGAGGACAGAGCGAGAGAGAGACAGGAGAGAGAGAGGGAGACAGAGGACAGAGCGAGAGAGAGACAGGAGAGAGAGAGACAGGAGAGAGAGAGAGACAGGAGAGAGAGAGAGAGAGACAGGAGAGAGCGAGAGAGAAGGGAAGAAAAAGAGAAAGAGACAGGATAGAGACAGAGAGAGAGAGAGACAGGAGAGAGAGAGAGAGAGACAAGATAGATAGATAGAGAGAGAGAGAGACGGGAGAGAGAGACAGGATAGAGAAAGAGAGAGACAGGATAGAGAGACAGAGGCAGGAGAGAGAGAGAGAGAGACAGAGACAGGAGAGAGAGAGAGACAGGCAGGATAGAGAGAAAGTGACAGAGAGAGACAGGAGAGAGATAGAGACGAGAAAGAGAGAGTGAGACAGGAGAGAGAGAGAGACGAGAAAGAGAGAGTGAGACAGGAGAGAGAGAGACAGGAGAGAGAGAGAGAGAGAGTGAGACAGGAGAGAGAGAGTGAGACAGGGAGAGAGAGAGAGAGAGACAGGAGAGAGAGAGACACACACAGGAGAGAGAGAGAGTGAGACAGACATTATAGAGAGAGAGAGACAGGATAGATAGAGAGAGAGACAGGACAGAGAGAAGGAGACAGGATAGAGACAGAGAGAGACAGGATAGATAGAGAGAGAGAGACAGAGACAGGAGAGAGAGAGAGAGAGAGACAAGAGAGAGAGACACACAGGAGAGAGAGAAAGACAGGAGGGGGAGAGAGAGAGGAGAGACAGAGACAGGAGAGAGAGAGACAGGCGGGATAGAGACAGGATAGAGAGACAGAAACACACACAGAGACACGGGAGAGACAGAGATGTGAGAGCGAGAGAGAGAGAGAGAGAGACAGGAGAGAGAGAGAGACAGGAGAGAGAGAGACAGACAGGATAGAGAGAGAGAGACAGAGAGTGAGCCAGACATTATAGAGAGAGAGAGAGACATGATAGATAGAGACAGAGACAGACAGGAGAGAGAGACAGAGACAGACAGGGGAGAGAGACAGAGAGACAGGATATAGAGAAGGAGACAGGAGAGAGAGAGAGAGATAAGAGAGAGAGAGAGACAGGAAAGAGAGACAGGAGAGAGAGAGAGAGACAGCAGAGAGAGAGAGAGACAGAGACAGGATAGAGAGAGAGACAGGAGAGAGAGAGACAGAGACAGGATAGAGAGAGAGACAGGAGAGAGAGAGACAGAGACAGGATACAGAGAGAGAGACAGGAGAGAGAGAGGAGAGAGAGAGACAGAGAGTAAGACAGACATTATAGAGAGAGAGAGACATGATAGATAGAGACAGAGACAGACAGGAGAGAGAGAGAGAGAAAGACAGGATAGAGAGAAGGAGACTGGAGAGAGAGAGAGAGACAAGAGAGAGAGACAGAGACAGGAGAGAGAAAGACAGGAAAGAGAGAGAGAGAGAGAGATAGAGACAGGCAGGATAGAGAGAAAGAGACAGGGTAGAGACAGAGAGAGGCAGGAGAGAGAGAGAGACGAGAGAGTGAGACAGAGAGCATGAGACAGAGAGAGAGAGAGGGAGACAGAGGAGAGAGAGAGAGACAGAAGAGAGAGAGAGACAGGAGAGAGAGAGAGACAGGAGAGAGAAAGAGAGAGACAGAGAGAGGAGAGAGAGAGAGAGACAGGCAGGATAGAGAGAAAGAGACAGGGTAGAGACAGAGAGAGGCAGGAGAGAGAGAGAGAGAGACAGACGAGAGAGTGAAACAGAGAGCGTGAGACAGAGAGAGAGAGACAGGAGAGAGAGAGCGAGACAGAGGAGAAAGAGAGAGAGAGACAGGAGAGAGAGAGAGAGAGACAGGAGAGAGCGAGAGAGACAGGCAGGATAGAGAGAAAGAGACAGGATAGAGACAGAGAGAGAGAGACAGGAGAGAGAGAGACAAGATAGATAGATAGAGAGAGAGAGAGAGACGGGAGAGAGAGACAGGATAGAGAAAGAGAGAGAGAGACAGGAGAGAGAGAGAGAGAGACAGGAGAGAGAGAGAGACAGGAGAGAGAGAGAGAGAGAGACAGGAGAGAGAGAGAGAGACAGGAGAGAGATGGAGACAGGAGAGTGAGAGAGAGACAGGAGAGAGAGAGAGAGACAGAGACAGAGAGAGAGAGAGACAGAAGAGAGAGAGAGACAGGAGAGAGAGAGAGACAGGAGAGAGAGAGAGACAGGAGAGAGAGAGAGACACAGAGGACAGAGAGAGAAAGACAGGAGAGAGAGAGACAGGAGAGTGAGAGAGACAGGAGAGAGAGACAGAGAGAGAGAGACAGGAGAGAGAGAGACAGGAGAGAGAGAGAGACAGAGAGTGAGAGACAGGAGAGAGAGAGAGACAGAGAGAGAGAGAGACAGGAGAGAGAGAGACACACAGAGGACAGAGTGAGAAAGACAGGAGAGAGAGTGACAGGTGAGAGAGAGAGAGAGAGATAGAGACAGGAGAAAGAGAGACACACAGAGACAGGAGAGAGACGGCAGGATAGAGAGAGACAGGCAGGATAGAGAGAGAGAGAGACAGACAGACAGAGAGACAGGAGAGAGAGATGAGAAAGAGAGAGAGAGAGAGACAAGAGAGTGAGACAGAGAGCGTGAGACAGAGAGAGAGACAGGAGAGAGAGAGAGAAAGAGACAGGAGAGAGAGACACAGAGACAGGAGAGAGAAACAGGAGAGAGAGAGAGAGAGACAGGAGAGAGAGAGAGAGACACACAGAGAGGAGAGAGAGAGAGACAGGCAGGATAGAGAGAAAGAGACAGGATAGAGACAGAGAGAGGCAGGAGAGAGAGAGATAGGAGAGAGAGACAAGAGAGTGAGACAGAGAGCGTGAGACAGAGAGAGAGAGACAGGAGAGAGAGAGAGGGAGACAGAGGAGAGAGAGAGACAGGAGAGAGAGAGAGAGACAGGAGAGAGCGAGAGAGACAGGCAGGATAGAGAGAAAGAGACAGGATAGAGACAGAGAGAGAGAGAGACAGGAGAGAGAGAGAGAGGGACAAGATAGATAGATAGAGAGAGAGAGACAGGATAGAGAAAGAGAGAGACAGGATAGAGAGACAGAGACAGGAGAGAGAGAGACAGAGACAGGAGAGAGAGAGAGACAGAGACAGGAGAGAGAGAGAGACAGGCAGGATAGAGAGAAAGTGACAGAGAGAGACAGGAGAGAGAGATAGGAGAGAGATAGAGACGAGAAAGAGAGAGTGAGACAGGAGAGAGAGAGACGAGAAAGAAAGTGAGACAGGAGAGAGAGAGACAGGAGAGAGAGAGAGAGAGAGTGAGACAGGAGAGAGAGAGTGAGACAGGGAGAGAGTGAGACAGGGAGAGAGAGAGAGAGAGGCAGGAGAGAGAGAGAGAGACAGACAGAGATAGAGACAGGAGAGAGAGATGAGAAAGAGAGAGACGAGAGAGTGAGACAGAGAGCGTGAGACAGGGAAAGAGAAACAGGGAGAGAGAGACAGGGAGAGAGAGACAGGAGAGAGAGGGGGAGACAGAGGAGAGAGAGAGAGAGAGACAGGAGAGAGAGAGACAGGAGAGAGGGAGAGAGAGAGGAGAGACAGAGAGACAGAGACAGGAGAGAGAGAGAGACAGGCAGGATAGAGAGAACGAGACAGGATAGAGACAGAGAGAGGCAGGAGAGAGAGAGAGAGACAGACAGAGAGACAGGAGAGAGAGAGACGAGAAAGAGAGAGAGAGAAACGAGAGAGTGAGACAGAGAGCGTGAGACAGAGAGAGAGAGAGACAGGAGAGAGAGAGGGAGACAGAGGAGAGAGAGAGAGGAGAGAGAGAGAGAGACAGGAGAGAGACACAGGAGAGAGAGAGACATAGGAGAGAGAGAGAGACAGGCAAGATAGAGAGAAAGAGACAGGATAGAGACAGAGCGAGAGAGAGACAGGAGAGAGAGAGAGAGAGAGAGAGACAGGAGAGAGAGAGAGAGAGACAGGAGAGAGAGGGGACAGAGAGAGACAGGAGAGAGAGAGAGAGAGAGAGAGAGAGGAGTGAGACAGGAGAGAGAGAGAGACAGGAGAGAGAGAGAGACAGGAGAGAGAGACAGGAGAGAGAGACAGGAGAGAGAGAGAGACACACACAGAGGACAGAGAGAGAGAGAGACAGGAGAGAGACAGGAGAGAGAGAGAGAGAGAGATAGAGACAGGCAGGATAGAGAGAAAGAGACAGGGTAGAGTCAGAGAGAGGCAGGAGAGAGAGAGACGAGAGAGTGAGACAGAGAGAGAGAGAGAGAGACAGGAGAGAGAGAGGGAGACAGAGGAGAGAGAGAGAGAGACAGGAGACAGAGAGACACAGAGACAGGAGAGAAAGAGAGAGACAGGAGAGAGAAAGAGAGAGACAGAGAGAGGAGAGAGAGAGAGACAGGCAGGATAGAGAGAAAGAGACAGGGTAGAGACAGAGAGAGGCAGGAGAGAGAGAGAGAGAGAGACAGACAGACGAGAGAGTGAGACAGAGAGCGTGAGACAGAGAGAGAGAGACAGGAGAGAGAGAGGGAGACAGAGGACAGAGCGAGAGAGAGACAGGAGAGAGAGAGGGAGACAGAGGAAAGAGCGAGAGAGAGACGGGAGAGAGAGAGACAGGAGAGAGAGAGAGACAGGAGAGAGAGAGAGAGACAGGAGAGAGCGAGAGAGACAGGCAGGATAGAGAGAAAGAGACAGGATAGAGACAGAGAGAGAGAGAGACAGGAGAGAGAGAGAGAGACAAGATAGATAGATAGATAGAGAGAGAGAGAGAGACGGGAGAGAGAGACAGGATAGAGAAAGAGAGAGACAGGATAGAGAGACAGAGGCAGGAGAGAGAGAGAGACAGGCAGGATAGAGAGAAAGTGACAGAGAGAGACAGGAGAGAGATAGAGACGAGAGAGAGAGAGTGAGACAGGAGAGAGAGAGAGACGAGAAAGAGAGAGTGAGACAGGAGAGAGAGAGACAGGAGAGAGAGAGAGAGAGAGAGTGTGAGACAGGAGAGAGAGAGTGAGACAGGGAGAGAGAGAGAGACAGGAGAGAGAGAGACACACACAGGAGAGAGAGAGAGTGAGACAGACATTATAGAGAGAGAGAGACAGGATAGATAGAGAGAGAGACAGGATAGAGAGAAGGAGACAGGATAGAGACAGAGAGAGACAGGATAGATAGAGAGAGAGAGACAGAGACAGGAGAGAGAGAGAGGCAGGATAGAGAGAAAGAGACAGAGAGAGACAGGAGAGAGAGATAGGAGAGAGATAGAGACGAGAAAGAGAGAGTGAGACAGGAGAGAGAGAGACAGGGAGAGAGAGAGACAGGGAGAGAGAGTGAGAGAGACAGGAGAGAGAGAGACACACACAGGAGAGAGAGAGAGAGAGTGAGACAGACATTATAGAGAGAGAGAGACAGGAGAGAGAGAGAGACAGGATAGAGAGAAGGAGACAGGATAGAGAGAGAGAGAGAGACAAGAGAGAGAGAGACACAGGAGAGAGAGAAAGACAGGAGGGGGAGAGAGAGAGGAGAGACAGAGACAGGAGAGAGAGAGACAGGCGGGATAGAGACTGGATAGAGAGACAGAAACACACACAGAGACACGGGAGAGACAGAGATGTGAGAGCGAGAGAGAGAGAGAGACAGGAGAGAGAGAGAGACAGGAGAGAGAGAGACAGACAGGATAGAGAGAGAGAGACAGAGAGTGAGCCAGACATTATAGAGAGAGAGAGAGACATGATAGATAGAGACAGAGACAGACAGGAGAGAGAGACAGAGACAGACAGGGGAGAGAGAGACAGACAGACAGGGGAGAGAGACAGAGAGACAGGATATAGAGAAGGAGACAGGAGAGAGAGAGAGAGAGACAAGAGAGAGAGAGAGACAGGAAAGAGAGACAAGAGAGAGAGAGACAGGAAAGAGAGACAGGAGAGAGAGAGAGAGACAGCAGAGAGAGAGAGAGACAGAGACAGGATAGAGAGAGAGACAGGAGAGAGAGAGACAGAGACAGGATACAGAGAGAGAGACAGGAGAGAGAGAGGAGAGAGAGAGAGACAGAGAGTAAGACAGACATTATAGAGAGAGAGAGACATGATAGATAGAGACAGAGACAGACAGGAGAGAGAGAGAGAGAAAGACAGGATAGAGAGAAGGAGACTGGAGAGAGAGAGAGAGAGACAAGAGAGAGATGGAGACAGGAGAGTGAGAGAGAGACAGGAGAGAGAGAGAGAGACAGAGACAGAGAGAGAGAGAGACAGAAGAGAGAGAGAGACAGGAGAGAGAGAGAGACAGGAGAGAGAGAGAGAGACAGGAGAGAGATGGAGACAGGAGAGTGAGAGAGAGACAGGAGAGAGAGAGAGACAGAAGAGAGAGAGAGACAGGAGAGAGAGAGAGACAGGAGAGAGAGAGAGACAGGAGAGAGAGAGAGACACAGAGGACAGAGAGAGAAAGACAGGAGAGAGAGAGACAGGAGAGAGAGACAGAGAGAGAGAGACAGGAGAGAGAGAGACAGGAGAGAGAGAGAGACAGAGAGTGAGAGACAGGAGAGAGAGAGAGACAGAGAGAGAGAGAGACAGGAGAGAGAGAGAGAGAGACAGAGGACAGAGAGAGAAAGACAGGAGAGAGAGTGACAGGTGAGAGAGAGAGAGAGAGAGATAGAGACAGGAGAAAGAGAGACACACAGAGACAGGAGAGAGACGGCAGGATAGAGAGAGACAGGCAGGATAGAGAGAGAGAGAGACAGACAGACAGAGAGACAGGAGAGAGAGATGAGAAAGAGAGAGAGAGAGAGACAAGAGAGTGAGACAGAGAGCGTGAGACAGAGAGAGAGACAGGAGAGAGAGAGAGAAAGAGACAGGAGAGAGAGACACAGAGACAGGAGAGAGAAACAGGAGAGAGAGAGAGAGAGACAGGAGAGAGAGAGAGAGACACACAGAGAGGAGAGAGAGAGAGACAGGCAGGATAGAGAGAAAGAGACAGGATAGAGACAGAGAGAGGCAGGAGAGAGAGAGATAGGAGAGAGAGACAAGAGAGTGAGACAGAGAGCGTGAGACAGAGAGAGAGAGACAGGAGAGAGAGAGAGGGAGACAGAGGAGAGAGAGAGACAGGAGAGAGAGAGAGAGACAGGAGAGAGCGAGAGAGACAGGCAGGATAGAGAGAAAGAGACAGGATAGAGACAGAGAGAGAGAGAGACAGGAGAGAGAGAGAGAGGGACAAGATAGATAGATAGAGAGAGAGAGACAGGATAGAGAAAGAGAGAGACAGGATAGAGAGACAGAGACAGGAGAGAGAGAGACAGAGACAGGAGAGAGAGAGAGACAGAGACAGGAGAGAGAGAGAGACAGGCAGGATAGAGAGAAAGTGACAGAGAGAGACAGGAGAGAGAGATAGGAGAGAGATAGAGACGAGAAAGAGAGAGTGAGACAGGAGAGAGAGAGACGAGAAAGAAAGTGAGACAGGAGAGAGAGAGACAGGAGAGAGAGAGAGAGAGAGTGAGACAGGAGAGAGAGAGTGAGACAGGGAGAGAGTGAGACAGGGAGAGAGAGAGAGAGAGGCAGGAGAGAGAGAGAGAGACAGACAGAGATAGAGACAGGAGAGAGAGATGAGAAAGAGAGAGACGAGAGAGTGAGACAGAGAGCGTGAGACAGGGAAAGAGAAACAGGGAGAGAGAGACAGGGAGAGAGAGACAGGAGAGAGAGGGGGAGACAGAGGAGAGAGAGAGAGAGAGACAGGAGAGAGAGAGACAGGAGAGAGGGAGAGAGAGAGGAGAGACAGAGAGACAGAGACAGGAGAGAGAGAGAGACAGGCAGGATAGAGAGAACGAGACAGGATAGAGACAGAGAGAGGCAGGAGAGAGAGAGAGAGACAGACAGAGAGACAGGAGAGAGAGAGACGAGAAAGAGAGAGAGAGAAACGAGAGAGTGAGACAGAGAGCGTGAGACAGAGAGAGAGAGAGACAGGAGAGAGAGAGGGAGACAGAGGAGAGAGAGAGAGGAGAGAGAGAGAGAGACAGGAGAGAGACACAGGAGAGAGAGAGACATAGGAGAGAGAGAGAGACAGGCAAGATAGAGAGAAAGAGACAGGATAGAGACAGAGCGAGAGAGAGACAGGAGAGAGAGAGAGAGAGAGAGAGACAGGAGAGAGAGAGAGAGAGACAGGAGAGAGAGGGGACAGAGAGAGACAGGAGAGAGAGAGAGAGAGAGAGAGAGAGGAGTGAGACAGGAGAGAGAGAGAGACAGGAGAGAGAGAGAGACAGGAGAGAGAGAGAGACAGGAGAGAGAGACAGGAGAGAGAGACAGGAGAGAGAGAGAGACACACAGAGGACAGAGAGAGAGAGAGACAGGAGAGAGACAGGAGAGAGAGAGAGAGAGAGATAGAGACAGGCAGGATAGAGAGAAAGAGACAGGGTAGAGTCAGAGAGAGGCAGGAGAGAGAGAGACGAGAGAGTGAGACAGAGAGAGAGAGAGAGAGACAGGAGAGAGAGAGGGAGACAGAGGAGAGAGAGAGAGAGACAGGAGACAGAGAGACACAGAGACAGGAGAGAAAGAGAGAGACAGGAGAGAGAAAGAGAGAGACAGAGAGAGGAGAGAGAGAGAGACAGGCAGGATAGAGAGAAAGAGACAGGGTAGAGACAGAGAGAGGCAGGAGAGAGAGAGAGAGAGAGACAGACAGACGAGAGAGTGAGACAGAGAGCGTGAGACAGAGAGAGAGAGACAGGAGAGAGAGAGGGAGACAGAGGACAGAGCGAGAGAGAGACAGGAGAGAGAGAGGGAGACAGAGGAAAGAGCGAGAGAGAGACGGGAGAGAGAGAGACAGGAGAGAGAGAGAGACAGGAGAGAGAGAGAGAGACAGGAGAGAGCGAGAGAGACAGGCAGGATAGAGAGAAAGAGACAGGATAGAGACAGAGAGAGAGAGAGACAGGAGAGAGAGAGAGAGACAAGATAGATAGATAGATAGAGAGAGAGAGAGAGACGGGAGAGAGAGACAGGATAGAGAAAGAGAGAGACAGGATAGAGAGACAGAGGCAGGAGAGAGAGAGAGACAGGCAGGATAGAGAGAAAGTGACAGAGAGAGACAGGAGAGAGATAGAGACGAGAGAGAGAGAGTGAGACAGGAGAGAGAGAGAGACGAGAAAGAGAGAGTGAGACAGGAGAGAGAGAGACAGGAGAGAGAGAGAGAGAGAGAGTGTGAGACAGGAGAGAGAGAGTGAGACAGGGAGAGAGAGAGAGACAGGAGAGAGAGAGACACACACAGGAGAGAGAGAGAGTGAGACAGACATTATAGAGAGAGAGAGACAGGATAGATAGAGAGAGAGACAGGATAGAGAGAAGGAGACAGGATAGAGACAGAGAGAGACAGGATAGATAGAGAGAGAGAGACAGAGACAGGAGAGAGAGAGAGGCAGGATAGAGAGAAAGAGACAGAGAGAGACAGGAGAGAGAGATAGGAGAGAGATAGAGACGAGAAAGAGAGAGTGAGACAGGAGAGAGAGAGACAGGGAGAGAGAGAGACAGGGAGAGAGAGTGAGAGAGACAGGAGAGAGAGAGACACACACAGGAGAGAGAGAGAGAGAGTGAGACAGACATTATAGAGAGAGAGAGACAGGAGAGAGAGAGAGACAGGATAGAGAGAAGGAGACAGGATAGAGAGAGAGAGAGAGACAAGAGAGAGAGAGACACAGGAGAGAGAGAAAGACAGGAGGGGGAGAGAGAGAGGAGAGACAGAGACAGGAGAGAGAGAGACAGGCGGGATAGAGACTGGATAGAGAGACAGAAACACACACAGAGACACGGGAGAGACAGAGATGTGAGAGCGAGAGAGAGAGAGAGACAGGAGAGAGAGAGAGACAGGAGAGAGAGAGACAGACAGGATAGAGAGAGAGAGACAGAGAGTGAGCCAGACATTATAGAGAGAGAGAGAGACATGATAGATAGAGACAGAGACAGACAGGAGAGAGAGACAGAGACAGACAGGGGAGAGAGAGACAGACAGACAGGGGAGAGAGACAGAGAGACAGGATATAGAGAAGGAGACAGGAGAGAGAGAGAGAGAGACAAGAGAGAGAGAGAGACAGGAAAGAGAGACAAGAGAGAGAGAGACAGGAAAGAGAGACAGGAGAGAGAGAGAGAGACAGCAGAGAGAGAGAGAGACAGAGACAGGATAGAGAGAGAGACAGGAGAGAGAGAGACAGAGACAGGATACAGAGAGAGAGACAGGAGAGAGAGAGAGACAGAGAGTAAGACAGACATTATAGAGAGAGAGAGACATGATAGATAGAGACAGAGACAGACAGGAGAGAGAGAGAGAGAAAGACAGGATAGAGAGAAGGAGACTGGAGAGAGAGAGAGAGAGACAAGAGAGAGATGGAGACAGGAGAGTGAGAGAGAGACAGGAGAGAGAGAGAGAGACAGAGACAGAGAGAGAGAGTGACAGAAGAGAGAGAGAGACAGGAGAGAGAGAGAGACAGGAGAGAGAGAGAGAGACAGGAGAGAGATGGAGACAGGAGAGTGAGAGAGAGACAGGAGAGAGAGAGAGACAGAAGAGAGAGAGAGACAGGAGAGAGAGAGAGACAGGAGAGAGAGAGAGACAGGAGAGAGAGAGAGACACAGAGGACAGAGAGAGAAAGACAGGAGAGAGAGAGACAGGAGAGAGAGACAGAGAGAGAGAGACAGGAGAGAGAGAGACAGGAGAGAGAGAGAGACAGAGAGTGAGAGACAGGAGAGAGAGAGAGACAGAGAGAGAGAGAGACAGGAGAGAGAGAGAGAGAGACAGAGGACAGAGAGAGAAAGACAGGAGAGAGAGTGACAGGTGAGAGAGAGAGAGAGAGAGATAGAGACAGGAGAAAGAGAGACACACAGAGACAGGAGAGAGACGGCAGGATAGAGAGAGACAGGCAGGATAGAGAGAGAGAGAGACAGACAGACAGAGAGACAGGAGAGAGAGATGAGAAAGAGAGAGAGAGAGAGACAAGAGAGTGAGACAGAGAGCGTGAGACAGAGAGAGAGACAGGAGAGAGAGAGAGAAAGAGACAGGAGAGAGAGACACAGAGACAGGAGAGAGAAACAGGAGAGAGAGAGAGAGAGACAGGAGAGAGAGAGAGAGACACACAGAGAGGAGAGAGAGAGAGACAGGCAGGATAGAGAGAAAGAGACAGGATAGAGACAGAGAGAGGCAGGAGAGAGAGAGATAGGAGAGAGAGACAAGAGAGTGAGACAGAGAGCGTGAGACAGAGAGAGAGAGACAGGAGAGAGAGAGAGGGAGACAGAGGAGAGAGAGAGACAGGAGAGAGAGAGAGAGACAGGAGAGAGCGAGAGAGACAGGCAGGATAGAGAGAAAGAGACAGGATAGAGACAGAGAGAGAGAGAGACAGGAGAGAGAGAGAGAGGGACAAGATAGATAGATAGAGAGAGAGAGACAGGATAGAGAAAGAGAGAGACAGGATAGAGAGACAGAGACAGGAGAGAGAGAGACAGAGACAGGAGAGAGAGAGAGACAGAGACAGGAGAGAGAGAGAGACAGGCAGGATAGAGAGAAAGTGACAGAGAGAGACAGGAGAGAGAGATAGGAGAGAGATAGAGACGAGAAAGAGAGAGTGAGACAGGAGAGAGAGAGACGAGAAAGAAAGTGAGACAGGAGAGAGAGAGACAGGAGAGAGAGAGAGAGAGAGTGAGACAGGAGAGAGAGAGTGAGACAGGGAGAGAGTGAGACAGGGAGAGAGAGAGAGAGAGGCAGGAGAGAGAGAGAGAGACAGACAGAGATAGAGACAGGAGAGAGAGATGAGAAAGAGAGAGACGAGAGAGTGAGACAGAGAGCGTGAGACAGGGAAAGAGAAACAGGGAGAGAGAGACAGGGAGAGAGAGACAGGAGAGAGAGGGGGAGACAGAGGAGAGAGAGAGAGAGAGACAGGAGAGAGAGGGGGAGACAGAGGAGAGAGAGAGAGAGAGACAGGAGAGAGAGAGACAGGAGAGAGGGAGAGAGAGAGGAGAGACAGAGAGACAGAGACAGGAGAGAGAGAGAGACAGGCAGGATAGAGAGAACGAGACAGGATAGAGACAGAGAGAGGCAGGAGAGAGAGAGAGAGACAGACAGAGAGACAGGAGAGAGAGAGACGAGAAAGAGAGAGAGAGAAACGAGAGAGTGAGACAGAGAGCGTGAGACAGAGAGAGAGAGAGACAGGAGAGAGAGAGGGAGACAGAGGAGAGAGAGAGAGGAGAGAGAGAGAGAGACAGGAGAGAGACACAGGAGAGAGAGAGACATAGGAGAGAGAGAGAGACAGGCAAGATAGAGAGAAAGAGACAGGATAGAGACAGAGCGAGAGAGAGACAGGAGAGAGAGAGAGAGAGAGAGAGACAGGAGAGAGAGAGAGAGAGACAGGAGAGAGAGGGGACAGAGAGAGACAGGAGAGAGAGAGAGAGAGAGAGGAGTGAGACAGGAGAGAGAGAGAGACAGGAGAGAGAGAGAGACAGGAGAGAGAGACAGGAGAGAGAGACAGGAGAGAGAGAGAGACACACAGAGGACAGAGAGAGAGAGAGACAGGAGAGAGACAGGAGAGAGAGAGAGAGAGAGATAGAGACAGGCAGGATAGAGAGAAAGAGACAGGGTAGAGTCAGAGAGAGGCAGGAGAGAGAGAGACGAGAGAGTGAGACAGAGAGAGAGAGAGAGAGAGACAGGAGAGAGAGAGGGAGACAGAGGAGAGAGAGAGAGAGACAGGAGACAGAGAGACACAGAGACAGGAGAGAAAGAGAGAGACAGGAGAGAGAAAGAGAGAGACAGAGAGAGGAGAGAGAGAGAGACAGGCAGGATAGAGAGAAAGAGACAGGGTAGAGACAGAGAGAGGCAGGAGAGAGAGAGAGAGAGAGACAGACAGACGAGAGAGTGAGACAGAGAGCGTGAGACAGAGAGAGAGAGACAGGAGAGAGAGAGGGAGACAGAGGACAGAGCGAGAGAGAGACAGGAGAGAGAGAGGGAGACAGAGGAAAGAGCGAGAGAGAGACGGGAGAGAGAGAGACAGGAGAGAGAGAGAGACAGGAGAGAGAGAGAGAGACAGGAGAGAGCGAGAGAGACAGGCAGGATAGAGAGAAAGAGACAGGATAGAGACAGAGAGAGAGAGAGACAGGAGAGAGAGAGAGAGACAAGATAGATAGATAGATAGAGAGAGAGAGAGAGACGGGAGAGAGAGACAGGATAGAGAAAGAGAGAGACAGGATAGAGAGACAGAGGCAGGAGAGAGAGAGAGACAGGCAGGATAGAGAGAAAGTGACAGAGAGAGACAGGAGAGAGATAGAGACGAGAGAGAGAGAGTGAGACAGGAGAGAGAGAGAGACGAGAAAGAGAGAGTGAGACAGGAGAGAGAGAGACAGGAGAGAGAGAGAGAGAGAGAGTGTGAGACAGGAGAGAGAGAGTGAGACAGGGAGAGAGAGAGAGACAGGAGAGAGAGAGACACACACAGGAGAGAGAGAGAGTGAGACAGACATTATAGAGAGAGAGAGACAGGATAGATAGAGAGAGAGACAGGATAGAGAGAAGGAGACAGGATAGAGACAGAGAGAGACAGGATAGATAGAGAGAGAGACAGAGACAGGAGAGAGAGAGAGGCAGGATAGAGAGAAAGAGACAGAGAGAGACAGGAGAGAGAGATAGGAGAGAGATAGAGACGAGAAAGAGAGAGTGAGACAGGAGAGAGAGAGACAGGGAGAGAGAGAGACAGGGAGAGAGAGTGAGAGAGACAGGAGAGAGAGAGACACACACAGGAGAGAGAGAGAGAGAGTGAGACAGACATTATAGAGAGAGAGAGACAGGAGAGAGAGAGAGACAGGATAGAGAGAAGGAGACAGGATAGAGAGAGAGAGAGAGACAAGAGAGAGAGAGACACAGGAGAGAGAGAAAGACAGGAGGGGGAGAGAGAGAGGAGAGACAGAGACAGGAGAGAGAGAGACAGGCGGGATAGAGACTGGATAGAGAGACAGAAACACACACAGAGACACGGGAGAGACAGAGATGTGAGAGCGAGAGAGAGAGAGAGACAGGAGAGAGAGAGAGACAGGAGAGAGAGAGACAGACAGGATAGAGAGAGAGAGACAGAGAGTGAGCCAGACATTATAGAGAGAGAGAGAGACATGATAGATAGAGACAGAGACAGACAGGAGAGAGAGACAGAGACAGACAGGGGAGAGAGAGACAGACAGACAGGGGAGAGAGACAGAGAGACAGGATATAGAGAAGGAGACAGGAGAGAGAGAGAGAGAGACAAGAGAGAGAGAGAGACAGGAAAGAGAGACAAGAGAGAGAGAGACAGGAAAGAGAGACAGGAGAGAGAGAGAGAGACAGCAGAGAGAGAGAGAGACAGAGACAGGATAGAGAGAGAGACAGGAGAGAGAGAGACAGAGACAGGATACAGAGAGAGAGACAGGAGAGAGAGAGGAGAGAGAGAGAGACAGAGAGTAAGACAGACATTATAGAGAGAGAGAGACATGATAGATAGAGACAGAGACAGACAGGAGAGAGAGAGAGAGAAAGACAGGATAGAGAGAAGGAGACTGGAGAGAGAGAGAGAGACAAGAGAGAGAGACAGAGACAGGAGAGAGAAAGATAGGAAAGAGAGAGAGAGAGAGATAGAGACAGGCAGGATAGAGAGAAAGAGACAGGGTAGAGACAGAGAGAGGCAGGAGAGAGAGAGTGAAACAGAGAGCGTGAGACAGAGAGAGAGAGACAGGAGAGAGAGAGCGAGACAGAGGAGAAAGAGAGAGAGAGACAGGAGAGAGAGAGAGACAGGAGAGAGAGAGAGAGACAGGAGAGAGCGAGAGAGACAGGCAGGATAGAGAGAAAGAGACAGGATAGAGACAGAGAGAGAGAGACAGGAGAGAGAGAGACAAGATAGATAGATAGAGAGAGAGAGAGAGACGGGAGAGAGAGACAGGATAGAGAAAGAGAGAGACAGGATAGAGAGACAGAGGCAGGAGAGAGAGAGAGACAGGCAGGATAGAGAGAAAGTGACAGAGAGAGACAGGAGAGAGAGATAGGAGAGAGATAGAGACGAGAAAGAGAGAGTGAGACAGGAGAGAGAGAGAGACGAGAAAGAGAGAGTGAGACAGGAGAGAGAGAGACAGGAGAGAGAGAGAGAGTCAGACAGGAGAGAGAGAGTCAGACAGGGAGAGAGTGAGACAGGGAGAGAGAGAGAGAGAGAGACAGGAGAGAGAGACACACACACAGGAGAGAGAGAGAGTGAGACAGACATTATAGAGAGAGAGAGACAGGATAAATAGAGAGAGAGACAGGATAGAGAGAAGGAGACAGGATAGAGACAGAGAGAGACAGGAGAGAGAGAGACACACACAGGAGAGAGAGAGACACACACAGGAGAGAGAGAGAGAGAGTGAGACAGACATTATAGAGAGAGAGAGACAGGAGAGATAGAGAGAGACAGGATAGAGAGAAGGAGACAGGATAGAGACAGAGAGAGACAGGATAGATAGAGAGAGAGAGTGACAGGATAGAGAGAAGGAGACAGGATGGAGAGAGAGAGAGAGAAGAGAGAGAGAGAGACACACAGGAGAGAGAGAAAGACAGGAGGGAGAGAGAGAGAGGAGAGACAGAGACAGGAGAGAGAGAGACAGGCGGGATAGAGACAGAGAGACAGGATAGAGAGACAGAAACACACACAGAGACACTGGAGAGACAGAGACGTGAGAGCGAGAGAGAGAGAGAGACAGGAGAGAGAGAGAGAGAGACAGGAGAGAGAGAGACAGGATAGAGAGAAGGAGACTGGAGAGAGAGAGAGAGACAAGAGAGAGAGACAGAGACAGGAGAGAGAAAGATAGGAAAGAGAGAGAGAGTGAGATAGAGACAGGCAGGATAGAGAGAAAGAGACAGGGTAGAGACAGAGAGAGGCAGGAGAGAGAGAGAGAGACGAGAGAGTGAGACAGAGAGCATGAGACAGAGAGAGAGAGACAGGAGAGAGAGAGGGAGACAGAGGAGAGAGAGAGAGAGAGACAGGAGAGAGAGAGACAGGAGAGAGAGAGAGACAGACAGGATAGAGAGAGAGAGAGACAAAGAGTGAGACAGACATTATAGAGAGAGAGAGAGACATGATAGATAGAGACAGAGACAGACAGGAGAGAGAGACAGATAGACAGGATAGAGAGAAGGAGACGAGAGAGAGAGAGAGAGACAAGAGAGAGAGAGAGACAGGAAAGAGAGACAGGAGAGAGAGAGAGCAGAGAGAGAGACAGAGACAGGATAGAGAGAGAGAGACAGGAGAGAGAGAGACAGAGACAGGATAGAGAGAGAGAGACAGGAGAGAGAGAGACAGAGACAGGATAGAGAGAGAGAGACAGGAGAGAGAGAGAGAGAGAGAGAGAGACAGAGACAGGATACAGAGAGAGAGAGGAGAGAGAGAGACAGAGAGTAAAACAGACATTATAGAGAGAGAGAGACATGATAGATAGAGACAGAGACAGACAGGAGAGAGAGAGAGAGAGAGAGATAGAGACAGGCAGGATAGAGAGAAAGAGACAGGGTAGAGACAGAGAGAGGCAGGAGAGAGAGAGAGAGACGAGAGAGTGGGACAGAGAGCATGAGACAGAGAGAGAGAGAGACAGGAGAGAGAGAGGGAGACAGAGGAGAGAGAGAGACAGGAGAGAGAGAGAGACAGGAGAGAGAGAGAGACAGGAGAGAGAGAGAGGGAGACAGAGGAGAGAGAGAGACAGGAGACAGGGTAGAGACAGAGAGAGGCAGGAGAGAGAGAGAGAGAGACAGACGAGAGAGTGAAACAGAGAGTGTGAGACAGAGAGAGAGAGACAGGAGAGAGAGAGCGAGACAGAGGAGAGAGAGAGAGACAGGAGAGAGAGAGAGACAGGATAGAGAGAGAGAGACAGGAGAGAGCGAGAGAAACAGGCAGGATAGAGAGAAAGAGACAGGATAGAGACAGAGAGAGAGAGAGAGACAGGATAGAGAGAGAGAGAGAGACAAGATAGATAGATAGAGAGAGAGAGAGAGAGAGACGGGAGAGAGAGACAGGATAGAGAAAGAGAGAGACAGGATAGAGAGACAGAGGCAGGAGAGAGAGAGAGAGAGACAGGAGAGAGAGACAGGCAGGATAGAGAGAAAGTGACAGAGAGAGACAGGAGAGAGGGAGAGGAGAGAGATAGAGACGAGAAAGAGAGTGAGACAGGAGAGAGAGAGAGACGAGAAAGAGAGAGTGAGACAGGAGAGAGAGAGACAGGAGAGAGAGAGAGAGTCAGACAGGAGAGAGAGAGAGAGTCAGACAGGAGAGAGAGAGTCAGACAGGAGAGAGAGAGTGAGACAGGGAGAGAGTGAGACAGGGAGTGAGAGAGAGAGAGAGAGAGACAGGAGAGAGAGAGACACACACAGGAGAGAGAGAGAGTGAGACAGACATTATAGAGAGAGAGAGACAGGATAGATAGAGAGAGAGACAGGATAGATAGAGAGAGAGAGACAGAGACAGGAGAGAAAGAGAGAGACAGGCAGGATAGAGAGACAGAGACAGAGAGAGACAGGAGAGAGAGATAGGAGAGAGATAGAGACGAGAAAGAGAGAGTGAGACAGGAGAGAGAGAGACGAGAAAGAGAGAGTGAGACAGGAGAGAGAGAGACAGGGAGAGAGAGTGAGAGAGACAGGAGAGAGACACACACACACAGGAGAGAGAGAGAGTGAGACAGACATTATAGAGAGAGAGAGACAGGAGAGATAGAGAGAAGAAGACAGGATAGAGACAGAGAGAGACAGGATAGATAGAGAGAGAGAGTGACAGGATAGAGAGAAGGAGACAGGATAGAGAGAGAGAGAGAGACGAGAGAGAGAGAGACACACACAGGAGAGAGAGAGTAAGACAGGAGGGAGAGAGAGAGAGGACAGACAGAGACAGGAGAGAGAGAGACAGGCGGGATAGAGACAGAGAGTCAGGATAGAGAGACAGAAGCACACACAGAGACACGGGAGAGACAGAGACGTGAGAGCGAGAGAGAGAGAGAGAGACAGGAGAGAGAGAGACAGACAGGATAGAGAGAGAGAGAGACAGAGAGTGAGACAGACATTATAGAGAGAGAGAGAGACATGATAGATAGAGACAGAGACAGACAGGAGAGAGAGACAGAGAGACAGGATAGAGAGAAGGAGACAGGAGAGAGAGAGAGAGAGACAAGAGTGAGAGAGAGACAGGAAAGAGAGACAGGAGAGAGAGAGAGAGACAGCAGAGAGAGAGAGACAGAGACAGGATAGAGAGAGAGACAGGAGAGAGAGAGACAGAGACAGGATAGAGAGAGAGAGACAGGAGAGAGAGAGAGAGAGACAGAGACGATACAGAGAGAGAGAGAGGAGAGAGAGAGACATGATAGATAGAGACAGAGACAGACAGGAGAGAGAGAGAGAGAAAGACAGGATAGAGAGAAGGAGACTGGAGAGAGAGAGAGAGAGACAAGAGAGAGAGACAGGAGAGAGAGAGACAGGAAAGAGAGAGAGAGAGAGACAGGAAAGAGAGAGAGATACAGGAGAGAGAGAGACAGGAGAGAGAGAGACAGAGACAGGAGAGAGAGAGACAGAGACAGGAGAGAGACAGAGAGAGAGACAGACAGGAGAGAGATGAGAGAGAGAGAGAGACAGGATAGAGAGAAAGAGACAGGATAGAGACAGAGAGACAGGAGAGAGAGAGAGAGAGAGACAGAGAGAGACAGGAGAGAGAGAGAGAGAGACAGGAGAGAGCGAGAGAGACAGGCAGGATAGAGAGAAAGAGACAGGATAGAGACAGAGAGAGAGAGAGAGACAGGAGAGAGAGAGAGAGAGACAAGATAGATAGATAGAGAGAGAGAGAGAGACAGGGGAGAGAGAGACAGGATAGAGAAAGAGAGAGACAGGATAGAGAGACAGAGGCAGGAGAGAGAGAGAGAGAGACAGGAGAGAGAGAGACAGGCAGGATAGAGAGAAAGTGACAGAGAGAGACAGGAGAGAGAGAGAGGAGAGAGATAGAGACGAGAAAGAGAGTGAGACAGGAGAGAGAGAGAGACGAGAAAGAGAGAGTGAGACAGGAGAGAGAGTCAGACAGGAGAGAGAGAGAGTCAGACAGGAGAGAGAGAGTGAGACAGGGAGAGAGTGAGACAGGGAGTGAGAGAGAGAGAGAGAGAGACAGGAGAGAGAGAGAGAGAGAGAGACAGACAAAGACAGGAGAGAGAGAGACGAGAAAGAGAGTGAGTCAGGAGAGAGACAGAGAGAGAGTGAGACAGAGAGAGAGTGAGACAGAGACAGGAGAGAGAGAGAGAGAGAGAGAGAGACAGAGACAGGAGTGAGAGAGAGACAGGCAGGATAGAGAAAAAGAGACAGGATAGAGACAGAGAGAGGCAGGAGAGAGAGAGAGAGAGACAGACAGAGGGACAGGAGAGAGAGAGACGAGAAAGAGAGAGAGACAGGAGAGAGAGAGAGACAGAGACAGGAGAGAGAGAGAGAGACAGGCAGGATAGAGAGAAAGAGACAGGATAGAGAGAAAGAGAGAGATAGACAGGATAGATAGAGAGACAGGCAGGATAGAGAGAAAGAGACAGGTTGAGACAGAGAGAGAGAGAGACAGGATAGATAGAGAGAGAGACAGGATAGAGGGAGAGAGAGAGACAGGAGAGAGAGAGTGAGACAGGGAGAGAGTGAGACAGGGAGAGAGTGAGACAGAGAGAGAGTGAGACAGAGAGAGAGTGAGAGAGAGAGAGAGTGAGAGACAGGAGAGAGAGAGAGAGACAGAGGAGAGAGAGAGAGAGGAGAGAGAGAGAGACAGGAGAGAGAGAGAGAGAGAGACAGGAGAGAGAGAGAGACAGAGGAGAGAGAGAGAGACAGGGGAGAGAGAGAGTGAGACAGGAGAGAGAGAGATGAGAGAGAGTGAGACAGAGAGAGAGACAGAGAGAGAGTGAGACAGGGAGTGAGAGAGAGAGACAGGAGAGATAGAGAGAGATAGAGAGAGATAGAGAGAGATAGAGAGAGATAGAGAGAGAGATAGAGAGAGATAGAGAGAGTGAGACAGAGAGAGAGAGACAGAGAGAGAGAGAGACAGAGAGAGAGAGAGACAGAGAGAGAGTGAGACAGAGAGAGAGTGAGACAGAGAGAGAGAGAGACAGGGGAGAGATAGAGAGAGAGACACAGGAGAGAGAGAGAGAGACACAGGAGAGAGAGAGACCGAGGAGGGAGAGAGAAAGACAGGAGAGAGAGAGACAGGCAGGATAGAGAGAAAGAGACAGGATAGAGACAGAGAGAGAGAGAGAGAGAAAGGATAGATAGAGAGAGAGAGACAGGAGAGAGAGAGGGACAAGATAGATGGATAGATAGAGAGAGAGGTGGGGGAGAGAGAGACAGGATAGAGACAGAGAGAGAGAGAGAGACAGGAGAGAGAGAGACGAGAAAGAGAGTGAGACAGGAGAGAGAGAGTGAGACAGAAGAGAGAGTGAGACAGGAGAGAGAGAGAGAGACAGAGGAGAGAGAGAGAGAGACAGAGGAGAGAGAGTGAGACAGGAGAGAGAGACAGGCAGGATAGAGAGAAAGAGACAGGATAGAGATAGAGAGAGACAGTAGAGAGAGAGAGAGAGACAGACAGACAGGAGAGAGAGACGAGAGAAACAGGAGAGAGAGAGAGAGATAGGAGAGAGAGAGACGAGAAAGAGAGAGAGACGAGAGAGAGAGACAGAGAGAGAGAGTGACAGAGAGAGAGAGAGAGACAGGATAGAGGGAGAGAGAGAGAGAGAGACAGGAGTGAGAGAGAGACAGGCAGGATAGAGAGAAAGAGACAGGATAGAGACAGAGAGAGAGACAGGATAGATAGAGAGAGACAGGTTAGAGGGAGAGAGACAGGAGAGGGAGAGAGACAGGAGAGGGAGAGAGAGAGAGAGAGAGACAGGAGAGAGAGAGAGAGAGAGACAGGAGAGAGAGAGAGATACAGGAGAGAGAGAGAGACAGGAGAGAGAGAGAGACAGGAGAGAGAGAGAGAGACAGGAGAGAGAGAGAGGAGTGGGAGAGACAGGAGAGAGAGAGACAGGAGAGAGGGAGAGAGAGGGAGAGAGACAGGAGAGACAGCAGAGAGAGAGAGACAGGAGGGAGAGAGACAGGAGAGAGAGAGAGACAGGAGAGAGAGAGAGAGAGAGACAGGAGAGAGAGAGAGAGAGACAGGAGAGAGAGTGACACAGAGACAGGAGAGAGAGAGAGAGAGAGACAGGAGAGAGAAAGAGAGAGGAGAGAGAGAGAGACAGAGAGAGAGAGTGACAGAGAGAGAGAGAGAGACAGGATAGAGGGAGAGAGAGAGAGAGAGACAGGAGTGAGAGAGAGACAGGCAGGATAGAGAGAAAGAGACAGGATAGAGACAGAGAGAGAGACAGGATAGATAGAGAGAGACAGGTTAGAGGGAGAGAGACAGGAGAGGGAGAGAGACAGGAGAGGGAGAGAGAGAGAGAGAGACAGGAGAGAGAGAGAGAGAGAGACAGGAGAGAGAGAGAGATACAGGAGAGAGAGAGAGACAGGAGAGAGAGAGAGACAGGAGAGAGAGAGAGAGACAGGAGAGAGAGAGAGGAGTGGGAGAGACAGGAGAGAGAGAGACAGGAGAGAGGGAGAGAGAGGGAGAGAGACAGGAGAGACAGCAGAGAGAGAGAGACAGGAGGGAGAGAGACAGGAGAGAGAGAGAGACAGGAGAGAGAGAGAGAGAGACAGGAGAGAGAGAGAGAGAGACAGGAGAGAGAGTGACACAGAGACAGGAGAGAGAGAGAGAGAGAGACAGGAGAGAGAAAGAGAGAGGAGAGAGAGAGAGACAGAGAGAGAGAGTGACAGAGAGAGAGAGAGAGACAGGATAGAGGGAGAGAGAGAGAGAGAGACAGGAGTGAGAGAGAGACAGGCAGGATAGAGAGAAAGAGACAGGATAGAGACAGAGAGAGAGACAGGATAGATAGAGAGAGACAGGTTAGAGGGAGAGAGACAGGAGAGGGAGAGAGAGAGAGAGACAGGAGAGAGAGAGAGAGAGGATAGAGACAGAGAGACAGGAGAGAGAGAGAGAGAGAGACAGAGAGAGACAGGAGAGAGAGAGAGAGAGACAGGAGAGAGCGAGAGAGACAGGCAGGATAGAGAGAAAGAGACAGGATAGAGACAGAGAGAGAGAGAGAGACAGGAGAGAGAGAGAGAGAGACAAGATAGATAGATAGAGAGAGAGAGAGAGACAGGGGAGAGAGAGACAGGATAGAGAAAGAGAGAGACAGGATAGAGAGACAGAGGCAGGAGAGAGAGAGAGAGAGACAGGAGAGAGAGAGACAGGCAGGATAGAGAGAAAGTGACAGAGAGAGACAGGAGAGAGAGAGAGGAGAGAGATAGAGACGAGAAAGAGAGTGAGACAGGAGAGAGAGAGAGACGAGAAAGAGAGAGTGAGACAGGAGAGAGAGTCAGACAGGAGAGAGAGAGAGTCAGACAGGAGAGAGAGAGTGAGACAGGGAGAGAGTGAGACAGGGAGTGAGAGAGAGAGAGAGAGAGACAGGAGAGAGAGAGAGAGAGAGACAGACAAAGACAGGAGAGAGAGAGACGAGAAAGAGAGTGAGTCAGGAGAGAGACAGAGAGAGAGTGAGACAGAGAGAGAGTGAGACAGAGACAGGAGAGAGAGAGAGAGAGAGAGAGAGACAGAGACAGGAGTGAGAGAGAGACAGGCAGGATAGAGAAAAAGAGACAGGATAGAGACAGAGAGAGGCAGGAGAGAGAGAGAGAGAGACAGACAGAGGGACAGGAGAGAGAGAGACGAGAAAGAGAGAGAGACAGGAGAGAGAGAGAGACAGAGACAGGAGAGAGAGAGAGAGAGACAGGCAGGATAGAGAGAAAGAGACAGGATAGAGAGAAAGAGAGAGATAGACAGGATAGATAGAGAGACAGGCAGGATAGAGAGAAAGAGACAGGTTGAGACAGAGAGAGAGAGAGACAGGATAGATAGAGAGAGAGACAGGATAGAGGGAGAGAGAGAGACAGGAGAGAGAGAGTGAGACAGGGAGAGAGTGAGACAGGGAGAGAGTGAGACAGAGAGAGAGTGAGACAGAGAGAGAGTGAGAGAGAGAGAGAGTGAGAGACAGGAGAGAGAGAGAGAGACAGAGGAGAGAGAGAGAGAGGAGAGAGAGAGAGACAGGAGAGAGAGAGAGAGAGAGACAGGAGAGAGAGAGAGACAGAGGAGAGAGAGAGAGACAGGGGAGAGAGAGAGTGAGACAGGAGAGAGAGAGATGAGAGAGAGTGAGACAGAGAGAGAGACAGAGAGAGAGTGAGACAGGGAGTGAGAGAGAGAGACAGGAGAGATAGAGAGAGATAGAGAGAGATAGAGAGAGATAGAGAGAGATAGAGAGAGAGATAGAGAGAGATAGAGAGAGTGAGACAGAGAGAGAGAGACAGAGAGAGAGAGAGACAGAGAGAGAGAGAGACAGAGAGAGAGTGAGACAGAGAGAGAGTGAGACAGAGAGAGAGAGAGACAGGGGAGAGATAGAGAGAGAGACACAGGAGAGAGAGAGAGAGACACAGGAGAGAGAGAGACCGAGGAGGGAGAGAGAAAGACAGGAGAGAGAGAGACAGGCAGGATAGAGAGAAAGAGACAGGATAGAGACAGAGAGAGAGAGAGAGAGAAAGGATAGATAGAGAGAGAGAGACAGGAGAGAGAGAGGGACAAGATAGATGGATAGATAGAGAGAGAGGTGGGGGAGAGAGAGACAGGATAGAGACAGAGAGAGAGAGAGAGACAGGAGAGAGAGAGACGAGAAAGAGAGTGAGACAGGAGAGAGAGAGTGAGACAGAAGAGAGAGTGAGACAGGAGAGAGAGAGAGAGACAGAGGAGAGAGAGAGAGAGACAGAGGAGAGAGAGTGAGACAGGAGAGAGAGACAGGCAGGATAGAGAGAAAGAGACAGGATAGAGATAGAGAGAGACAGTAGAGAGAGAGAGAGAGACAGACAGACAGGAGAGAGAGACGAGAGAAACAGGAGAGAGAGAGAGAGATAGGAGAGAGAGAGACGAGAAAGAGAGAGAGACGAGAGAGAGAGACAGAGAGAGAGAGTGACAGAGAGAGAGAGAGAGACAGGATAGAGGGAGAGAGAGAGAGACAGGAGTGAGAGAGAGACAGGCAGGATAGAGAGAAAGAGACAGGATAGAGACAGAGAGAGAGACAGGATAGATAGAGAGAGACAGGTTAGAGGGAGAGAGACAGGAGAGGGAGAGAGACAGGAGAGGGAGAGAGAGAGAGAGAGACAGGAGAGAGAGAGAGAGAGAGACAGGAGAGAGAGAGAGATACAGGAGAGAGAGAGAGACAGGAGAGAGAGAGAGACAGGAGAGAGAGAGAGAGACAGGAGAGAGAGAGAGGAGTGGGAGAGACAGGAGAGAGAGAGACAGGAGAGAGGGAGAGAGAGGGAGAGAGACAGGAGAGACAGCAGAGAGAGAGAGACAGGAGGGAGAGAGACAGGAGAGAGAGAGAGACAGGAGAGAGAGAGAGAGAGAGACAGGAGAGAGAGAGAGAGAGACAGGAGAGAGAGTGACACAGAGACAGGAGAGAGAGAGAGAGAGAGACAGGAGAGAGAAAGAGAGAGGAGAGAGAGAGAGACAGAGAGAGAGAGTGACAGAGAGAGAGAGAGAGACAGGATAGAGGGAGAGAGAGAGAGAGAGACAGGAGTGAGAGAGAGACAGGCAGGATAGAGAGAAAGAGACAGGATAGAGACAGAGAGAGAGACAGGATAGATAGAGAGAGACAGGTTAGAGGGAGAGAGACAGGAGAGGGAGAGAGACAGGAGAGGGAGAGAGAGAGAGAGAGACAGGAGAGAGAGAGAGAGAGAGACAGGAGAGAGAGAGAGATACAGGAGAGAGAGAGAGACAGGAGAGAGAGAGAGACAGGAGAGAGAGAGAGAGACAGGAGAGAGAGAGAGGAGTGGGAGAGACAGGAGAGAGAGAGACAGGAGAGAGGGAGAGAGAGGGAGAGAGACAGGAGAGACAGCAGAGAGAGAGAGACAGGAGGGAGAGAGACAGGAGAGAGAGAGAGACAGGAGAGAGAGAGAGAGAGACAGGAGAGAGAGAGAGAGAGACAGGAGAGAGAGTGACACAGAGACAGGAGAGAGAGAGAGAGAGAGACAGGAGAGAGAAAGAGAGAGGAGAGAGAGAGAGACAGAGAGAGAGAGTGACAGAGAGAGAGAGAGAGACAGGATAGAGGGAGAGAGAGAGAGAGAGACAGGAGTGAGAGAGAGACAGGCAGGATAGAGAGAAAGAGACAGGATAGAGACAGAGAGAGAGACAGGATAGATAGAGAGAGACAGGTTAGAGGGAGAGAGACAGGAGAGGGAGAGAGAGAGAGAGACAGGAGAGAGAGAGAGAGAGGAGAGAGAGAGAGACAGGAGAGAGAGAGAGATACAGGAGAGAGAGAGAGACAGGAGAGAGAGAGACAGGAGAGAGAGAGAGACAGGAGAGAGAGAGAGACAGGAGAGAGAGAGAGAGGAGTGGGAGAGACAGGAGAGAGAGAGACAGGAGAGAGGGAGAGAGAGGGAGAGAGACAGGAGAGACAGCAGAGAGAGAGAGACAGGAGAGAGAGAGACAGGAGAGAGAGAGAGAGACAGGAGAGAGAGAGAGAGACAGGAGAGAGAGAGAGAGAGAGAGAGAGAGGAGAGAGAGAGACACAGAGACAGGAGAGAGAGAGAGAGAGAGACAGGAGAGAGAAAGAGAGAGGAGAGAGAGAGAGACAGGCAAGATAGAGAGACAGAGACAGGGTAGAGACAGAGAGAGAGTGAGACAGAGAGAGAGTGAGACAGGGAGGGAGAGAGAGAGAGAGACAGGAGAGAGACAGAGGAGAGAGAGAGAGAGAGGAGAGAGAGAGAGACAGGAGGGAGAGAGAGACAGAGGAGAGAGAGAGAGAGAGACGGGGAGAGAGAGAGTGAGACAGGAGAGAGAGAGATGAGGGAGAGTGAGACAGAGAGAGAGACAGAGAGAGAGTGAGACAGGGAGAGAGAGAGAGACAGGAGAGATAGAGAGAGAGAGATGAGAGAGAGTGAGACAGAGAGAGAGACAGAGAGAGAGTGAGACAGAGAGAGAGAGAGGGGAGAGATAGAGAGAGAGACAGAGGAGAGAGAGAGAGAGACAGAGGAGAGAGAGTGAGACAGGAGAGAGAGAGAGAGTCAGACAGGAGAGAGAGAGTCAGACAGGAGAGAGAGAGTGAGACAGGGAGAGAGTGAGACAGGGAGTGAGAGAGAGAGAGAGAGAGACAGGAGAGAGAGAGACACACACAGGAGAGAGAGAGAGAGAGTGAGACAGACATTATAGAGAGAGAGAGACAGGATAGATAGAGAGAAAGACAGGATAGAGAGAAGGAGACAGGATAGAGACAGAGAGAGACAGGATAGATAGAGAGAGAGAGACAGAGACAGGAGAGAAAGAGAGAGACAGGCAGGATAGAGAGACAGAGACAGAGAGAGACAGGAGAGAGAGATAGGAGAGAGATAGAGACGAGAAAGAGAGAGTGAGACAGGAGAGAGAGACGAGAAAGAGAGAGTGAGACAGGAGAGAGAGAGACAGGGAGAGAGAGTGAGAGAGACAGGAGAGAGACACACACACACAGGAGAGAGAGAGAGTGAGACAGACATTATAGAGAGAGAGAGACAGGAGAGATAGAGAGAAGAAGACAGGATAGAAACAGAGAGAGACAGGATAGATAGAGAGAGAGAGTGACAGGATAGAGAGAAGGAGACAGGATAGAGAGAGAGAGAGAGACAAGAGAGAGAGAGAGACACACACAGGAGAGAGAGAGTAAGACAGGAGGGAGAGAGAGAGAGGACAGACAGAGACAGGAGAGAGAGAGACAGGCGGGATAGAGACAGAGAGTCAGGATAGAGAGACAGAAACACACACAGAGACATGGGAGAGACAGAGACGTGAGAGCGAGAGAGAGAGAGAGACAGGAGAGAGAGAGAGACAGGAGAGAGAGAGACAGACAGGATAGAGAGAGAGAGAGACAGAGAGTGAGACAGACATTATAGAGAGAGAGAGAGACATGATAGATAGAGACAGAGACAGACAGGAGAGAGAGACAGAGAGACAGGATAGAGAGAAGGAGACAGGAGAGAGAGAGAGACAAGAGTGAGAGAGAGACAGGAAAGAGAGACAGGAGAGAGAGAGAGAGACAGCAGAGAGAGAGAGACAGAGACAGGATAGAGAGAGAGACAGGAGAGAGAGAGACAGAGACAGGATAGAGAGAGAGAGACAGGAGAGAGAGAGAGAGAGACAGAGACGATACAGAGAGAGAGAGAGGAGAGAGAGAGACATGATAGATAGAGACAGAGACAGACAGGAGAGAGAGAGAGAAAGACAGGATAGAGAGAAGGAGACTGGAGAGAGAGAGAGAGAGACAAGAGAGAGAGAGAGAGACAGGAGAGAGAGAGACAGGAAAGAGAGAGAGAGAGAGACAGGAAAGAGAGAGAGATACAGGAGAGAGAGAGACAGGAGAGAGAGAGACAGAGACAGGAGAGAGAGAGACAGAGACAGGAGAGAGACAGAGAGAGAGACAGACAGGAGAGAGATGAGAGAGAGAGAGAGAGACAGGATAGAGAGAAAGAGACAGGATAGAGACAGAGAGAGAGAGAGAGACAGAGAGAGACAGGAGAGAGAGAGAGAGAGACAGGAGAGAGCGAGAGAGACAGGCAGGATAGAGAAAGAGAGAGACAGGATAGAGAGACAGAGGCAGGAGAGAGAGAGAGAGAGACAGGAGAGAGAGAGACAGGCAGGATAGAGAGAAAGTGACAGAGAGAGACAGGAGAGAGAGAGAGGAGAGAGATAGAGACGAGAAAGAGAGTGAGACAGGAGAGAGAGAGAGACGAGAAAGAGAGAGTGAGACAGGAGAGAGAGTCAGACAGGAGAGAGAGAGAGTCAGACAGGAGAGAGAGAGTGAGACAGGGAGAGAGTGAGACAGGGAGTGAGAGAGAGAGAGAGAGAGACAGGAGAGAGAGAGAGAGAGAGAGACAGACAAAGACAGGAGAGAGAGAGACGAGAAAGAGAGTGAGTCAGGAGAGAGACAGAGAGAGAGTGAGACAGAGAGAGAGTGAGACAGAGACAGGAGAGAGAGAGAGAGAGAGAGAGACAGAGACAGGAGTGAGAGAGAGACAGGCAGGATAGAGAAAAAGAGACAGGATAGAGACAGAGAGAGGCAGGAGAGAGAGAGAGAGAGACAGACAGAGGGACAGGAGAGAGAGAGACGAGAAAGAGAGAGAGACAGGAGAGAGAGAGAGAGAGACAGGCAGGATAGAGAGAAAGAGACAGGATAGAGACAGAGAGAGAGAGAGACAGGATAGATAGAGAGAGAGACAGGATAGAGGGAGAGAGAGAGACAGGAGAGAGAGAGTGAGACAGGGAGAGAGTGAGACAGGGAGAGAGTGAGACAGAGAGAGAGTGAGACAGAGAGAGAGTGAGACAGAGAGAGAGTGAGAGAGAGAGAGAGTGAGAGACAGGAGAGAGAGAGAGAGAGACAGAGGAGAGAGAGAGAGAGGAGAGAGAGAGAGACAGGAGAGAGAGAGAGACAGGAGAGAGAGAGAGAGACAGAGGAGAGAGAGAGAGACAGGGGAGAGAGAGAGTGAGACAGGAGAGAGAGAGATGAGAGAGAGTGAGACAGAGAGAGAGACAGAGAGAGAGTGAGACAGGGAGTGAGAGAGAGAGACAGGAGAGATAGAGAGAGATAGAGAGAGATAGAGAGAGATAGAGAGAGATAGAGAGAGATAGAGAGAGATAGAGAGAGATAGAGAGAGAGATAGAGAGAGATAGAGAGAGAGATGAGAGAGAGTGAGACAGAGAGAGAGAGACAGAGAGAGAGAGAGAGAGACAGAGAGAGAGTGAGACAGAGAGAGAGAGAGAGACAGGGGAGAGATAGAGAGAGAGACACAGGAGAGAGAGAGAGAGACACAGGAGAGAGAGAGACCGAGGAGGGAGAGAGAAAGACAGGAGAGAGAGAGACAGGCAGGATAGAGAGAAAGAGACAGGATAGAGACAGAGAGAGAGAGAGAGAGAAAGGATAGATAGAGAGAGAGAGACAGGAGAGAGAGAGGGACAAGATAGATGGATAGATAGAGAGAGAGGTGGGGGAGAGAGAGACAGGATAGAGACAGAGAGAGAGAGAGAGACAGGAGAGAGAGAGACGAGAAAGAGAGTGAGACAGGAGAGAGAGAGTGAGACAGAAGAGAGAGTGAGACAGGAGAGAGAGAGACAGGAGAGAGAGAGAGAGACAGAGGAGAGAGAGAGAGAGACAGAGGAGAGAGAGTGAGACAGGAGAGAGAGACAGGCAGGATAGAGAGAAAGAGACAGGATAGAGATAGAGAGAGACAGTAGAGAGAGAGAGAGAGACAGACAGGAGAGAGAGACGAGAGAAACAGGAGAGAGAGAGAGAGATAGGAGAGAGAGAGACGAGAAAGAGAGAGAGACGAGAGAGAGAGACAGAGAGAGAGAGTGACAGAGAGAGAGAGAGAGACAGGATAGAGGGAGAGAGAGAGAGAGAGACAGGAGTGAGAGAGAGACAGGCAGGATAGAGAGAAAGAGACAGGATAGAGACAGAGAGAGAGACAGGATAGATAGAGAGAGACAGGTTAGAGGGAGAGAGACAGGAGAGGGAGAGAGAGAGAGAGACAGGAGAGAGAGAGAGAGAGGAGAGAGAGAGACAGGAGAGAGAGAGAGATACAGGAGAGAGAGAGAGACAGGAGAGAGAGAGAGACAGGAGAGAGAGAGAGAGACAGGAGAGAGAGAGAGGAGTGGGAGAGAGAGAGACAGGAGAGAGAGAGAGGAGTGGGAGAGACAGGAGAGAGAGAGACAGGAGAGAGGGAGAGAGAGGGAGAGAGACAGGAGAGACAGCAGAGAGAGAGAGACAGGAGGGAGAGAGACAGGAGAGAGAGAGAGAGACAGGAGAGAGAGAGAGAGAGAGAGACAGGAGAGAGAGAGAGAGAGAGAGAGAGAGACAGGAGAGAGAGTGACACAGAGACAGGAGAGAGAGAGAGAGAGAGACAGGAGAGAGAAAGAGAGAGGAGAGAGAGAGAGACAGAGAGAGAGAGTGACAGAGAGAGAGAGAGAGACAGGATAGAGGGAGAGAGAGAGAGAGAGACAGGAGTGAGAGAGAGACAGGCAGGATAGAGAGAAAGAGACAGGATAGAGACAGAGAGAGAGACAGGATAGATAGAGAGAGACAGGTTAGAGGGAGAGAGACAGGAGAGGGAGAGAGAGAGAGAGACAGGAGAGAGAGAGAGAGAGGAGAGAGAGAGAGACAGGAGAGAGAGAGAGATACAGGAGAGAGAGAGAGACAGGAGAGAGAGAGAGACAGGAGAGAGAGAGAGACAGGAGAGAGAGAGAGAGGAGTGGGAGAGACAGGAGAGAGAGAGACAGGAGAGAGGGAGAGAGAGGGAGAGAGACAGGAGAGACAGCAGAGAGAGAGAGACAGGAGAGAGAGGCAGGAGAGAGAGAGAGAGACAGGAGAGAGAGAGAGAGACAGGAGAGAGAGAGAGAGAGAGAGAGAGACAGGAGAGAGAGAGACACAGAGACAGGAGAGAGAGAGAGAGAGACAGGAGAGAGAAAGAGAGAGGAGAGAGAGAGAGACAGGCAAGATAGAGAGACAGAGACAGGGTAGAGACAGAGAGAGAGTGAGACAGAGAGAGAGTGAGACAGGGAGGGAGAGAGAGAGAGAGACAGGAGAGAGACAGAGGAGAGAGAGAGAGAGGAGAGAGAGAGAGACAGGAGGGAGAGAGAGACAGAGGAGAGAGAGAGAGAGAGATGGGGAGAGAGAGAGTGAGACAGGAGAGAGAGAGATGAGGGAGAGTGAGACAGAGAGAGAGACAGAGAGAGAGTGAGACAGGGAGAGAGAGAGAGACAGGAGAGATAGAGAGAGAGAGATGAGAGAGAGTGAGACAGAGAGAGAGACAGAGAGAGAGTGAGACAGAGAGAGAGAGGGGAGAGATAGAGAGAGAGACAGAGGAGAGAGAGAGAGAGACAGAGGAGAGAGAGTGAGACAGGAGAGAGAGACAGGCAGGATAGAGAGAAAGAGACAGGATAGAGACAGAGAGAGACAGTAGAAAGAGAGAGAGAGACAGACAGACAGGAGAGAGAGAGACGAGAGAAACAGGAGAGAGAGAGAGAGATAGGAGAGAGAGAGACGAGAAAGAGAGAGAGACGAGAGAGAGAGAGACAGAGAGAGAGAGTGACAGAGAGAGAGAGAGAGACAGGATAGAGGGAGAGAGAGAGAGAGAGAGAGACAGGAGTGAGAGAGAGACAGGCAGGATAGAGAGAAAGAGACAGGATAGAGACAGAGAGAGAGACAGGATAGATAGAGAGAGAGACAGGTTAGAGGGAGAGAGACAGGAGAGGGAGAGAGAGAGAGAGAGACAGGAGAGAGAGAGAGAGAGGAGAGAGAGAGAGACAGGAGAGAGAGAGAGATACAGGAGAGAGAGAGAGACAGGAGAGAGAGAGAGAGACAGGAGAGAGAGAGAGACAGGAGAGAGAGAGAGAGGGGTGGGAGAGACAGGAGAGAGAGAGACAGGAGAGAGGGAGAGAGAGGGAGAGAGACAGGAGAGACAGCAGAGAGAGAGAGACAGGAGGGAGAGAGACAGGAGAGAGAGAGACAGGAGAGAGAGAGAAACAGGAGAGAGAGAGAGACAGGAGAGAGAGAGAGAGACAGAGACAGGAGAGAGAGAGAGAGACAGGAGAGAGAAAGAGAGAGGAGAGAGAGAGAGACAGGCAAGATAGAGAGACAGAGACAGGGTAGAGACAGAGAGAGAGTGAGACAGAGAGAGAGTGAGACAGGGAGGGAGAGAGAGAGAGAGACAGGAGAGAGACAGAGGAGAGAGAGAGAGAGAGGAGAGAGAGAGAGACAGGAGAGAGAGAGAGAGAGACAGGAGGGAGAGAGAGAGAGAGAGACCGAGGAGAGAGAGAGAAAGACAGGAGAGAGAGAGACAGGCAGGAGAGAGAGAGACAGGCAGGATAGAGAGAAAGAGACAGGATAGAGTGTGTGTGTGAGTGTGTGTGTGTGAGTGTGTGTGTGAGTGTGTGTCTGAGTGTGTGTGTGAGAGTGTGTCTGAGTGTGTGTGTGAGAGTGTGTGTGAGTGAGTGTGTGAGTGTGTGTGAGTGTGAGTGTGTGTGTGTGTGTGAGTGAGTGTGTGTGAGTGTGTGTGTGAGTGAGTGTGTGTGAGTGAGTGTGTGAGTGAGTGTGTGAGTGTGTGTGAGTGTGAGTGTGTGTGAGTGAGAGTGAGTGTGTGAGAGTGAGTGTGTGTGAGTGATAGTGTGTGTGATTGTGAGTGAGTGTGAGTGAGTGGGTGAGTGTGTGAGTGTGAGTCTGAGTGAGTGAATGGGTGAGAGTGTGAGTGTGTGTGTGAGTGTGTGTGAGAGTGTGAGTGTGTGTGAGAGTGTGAGTGTGTGTGAGTGATAGTGTGTGTGAGTGTGAGTGTGTGTGTGTGAGTGTGTGTGTGAGTGAGTGTGTGTGTGAGTGAGAGTGTGAGAGTGAGTGTGAGAGTACGTGAGTGAGTGTGAGAGTGAGTGAGTGTGTGTGTGTGTGAGTGAGAGTGTGTGTGAGTGAGTGTTTGTGAATGTGAGTGTGAGTGAGAGTGAGTGTGTGAGAGTGAGTGTGTGTGAGTGAGTGTGTGTGTGAGTGTGTGAGAGTGTGAGTGAGTGTGTGTGAGTGAGAGTGTGTGTAAGTGTGTGTGTGAGTGTGTGTGAGTGAGTGTGTGCGTGTGAGTGAGTGAGTGTGTGAGTGAGAGTGTGAGTGAGTATGTGTGAGTGAGTGTGTGTGAGTGTGTGAGAGTGTGAGTGAGTGTGAGTGAGAGAGTGTGGGTGAGTGAGAGTGAGTAAGTGGGTGAGTGTGTGAGCGAGTGGGTGAGTTTGTGAGTGAGCGAATGGGTGAGTGTGTGAGTGTGAGTTTGTGAGAGTGTGTGAGTGTGTGTCTGTGTAAATGTAAGTGAGTATGTGTGCGGGTGAGTGTGAGTGAGTGAGTGAGTGTGAGTGAGTGTGTGAGAGTGTGAGAGTGAATGAGTGTGTGTGTGAGTGTGAGTGAGTGTGTGTGTGAGTGTGAGTGTGTGTGTGAGTGTGTGTGTGAGTGAGAGTGTGTGTGAGTGTGTGTGTTAGTGAGTGAGTGTGAGTGAGAGTGTGAGTCTGAGTGTGAGTGTGAGTGAGTGTGTGCATGTGTGAGTGAGTGAGAGTGATTGTGTGAGTGAGTGTGAGTGTGTGAGTGATTGTGTGTCTGTGAGTGAGTGTGTGTGTGAGTGAGTGTGTGAGTGAGTGAGTGAGAGTGTGAGTGAGTGTGACTGAGAGTGAGAGTGAGTGTGAGTGAGTGTGAGTGAGAGAGAGGGTGAGTGTGAGTGAGTGATTGAGTTTGTGAGTGTGAGTGAGTGAGTGGGTGAGTGTGAGTGAGTGAGAGGGTGAGTGTGTGAGTGTGAGTGTGTGAGTGAGAGTGAGTGTGAGAGTGTTTGTGTGAGTGCGAGAGAGAGTGTCTGTGAGTGTGAGTGAGTGTGTGTGAGTGTGAGTGAGAGTATGTGTGAGTGTGAGTGAGAGTGTGAGTGAGTATGTGTGAGTGAGAGTGAGTGTGTGAGAGTGAGTGTGAGTGTGAGTGAGTGGGTGAGGTTGTGTGATTGTGAGTGAGTGTGAGTGAGTGGGTGAGTGTGAGTCTGAGTGAGTGAATGGGTGAGAGTGTGAGTGTGTGTGTGAGTGTGTGTGAGTGAGAGTGAGTGTGAGAGTGTGTGAGTGAGTGTGAGAGTGAGTGTGTGTGAGTGAGTGCATGTGTGAGTGTGTGTGCGTGAGTGAGTGTGTGAGTGAGAGTGTGAGTGTGATTAAGTGTGTGTGTGCGAGTGTGTGTGAGGGTGAGTGAGTGTGTGTGTGACTGTGAGTGTGTGAGTGAGAGTGAGTGTGTGAGTGTGATTAGTGTGAGTGAGTGTGAGTGAGTGTGTGAGTGTGAGTGAGTGAGTGAGTGTGAGTGAGTAAGTGTGAGTGTGAGTGAGAGTGAGTGAGTGGGATTATGAGAGTGTGTGTGTGAGTGTGAGTGCTTGTGAGAGTGAGTGAGAGTGTGAGTGAGAGAGTGAGTGAGAGTGTGAAGGTGTGAGTGAGTGTGAGTATGAGTGAGTGTGTGAGTGTGTGTGAGAGTGAGTGAGTGAGTGTGAGTGAGTGTGTGTGAGTGAATGTGAGTATGAATGAGTGTGAGAGTGAGTGAGTGTGTGTGAGTGTGAGTTAGTGAGTGTGAGTGAGTGTGAGAGTGAGTGAGTGTGAGTGTGTGAGTGAGTTTGAGTGTGAGCGTGAGTGTGAGTGTGAGAGTGAGTTAGTGTGTTTATGTGAGTGTGTGTGTGAGTGAGTGTGAGAGTGAGTGAGTGTGTTTATGTGAGTGAGTGTGAGTAAGTATGAGCGTGTGAGTGAGTGTGTGAGTGAGTGTGAGTGAGGGTGTGTGAGTGTGAGTGAGTGTGTGCGTGTGTGAGTGAGTGAGAGTGATTGTGTGAGTGAGTGTGAGTATGTGAGTGATTGTGTGTGTGTGAGTGAGTGTGTGTGTGTGAGAGTGAGTGTGTGTGTGAGTGAGTGTGTGAGTGAGAGTGAGTGTGAGTGAGTGAGTGTTTGTGTGTGTGTGAGTTAAAGTGAGTGTGTGTGAGTGAGTGTGAGTGTGAGTGTGTGTGAGTGAGTGTGCGAGAGTGAGTGTGTGTGTGTGTGTGTGTGAGCGTATGTGTGTGTGTGTGTGAGTGTGAGTGAGTGTGTGTGAGTGTGAGTGAGTGTGTGTAAGAGTGTGAGTGTGTGTGTGAGAGTGAGTGTGTGTGAGTGAGAGTGAGTGTGAGTATGTGAGTGTGAGAGTGAGTGAGTGAGTGTGAGTGTGTGTGAGAGTGAGTGTGAGAGTGTGTGAGTGTGAGAATTAGTGAGTGTGAGTGAGTGTGAGTGAGTGTGAGTATGTGAGTGAGTGTGAGAGTGAGTGTGAGTGTGTGAGAGTGAGTGTGAGTGAGTGTGAGAGTGTAAGTGAGTGAGAGTGTGAGTGTGAGAGTGAGTGTGAGTGTGTTTGAGTGTGAGTGAGTGAGTGTGTGTGAGAGTGAGTGAGTGAGAGTGAGTGTGAGAGTGAGTGGGTGTGAGTGTGAGAGTGAGTGTGTGAGTGTGAGTGAGTGAGTGTGAGTGAGTGTGAGTGTGAGAATTAGTGATTGTGAGTGAGAGTGTGAGTGGGTGTGAGTATGTGAGTGAGTGTGAGAGTGAGTGTGAGATGGAGTGTGTGTGTGAGTGTGAGAGTGAGTGTGAGTGAGTGTGAGTGTGTAAGTGAGTGGGTGTGTGTGTTAGTGAGTGAGTGTGTGAGTGTGAGTGAGAGTCAGTGAGAGTGAGTGAGTGTGTGTGAGTGTGAGAGTGTGAGTGTGAGAGTGAGTGAGTGTGTGTGAGTGTGTGTTAGTGAGTGAATGTGAGTGAGTGTGTGTGTGAGTGAGAGTGAATGAGTGTGAGTGTGAGTGTGTGTGAGTGAGTGGGTGAGTGTGAGTGAGTGAGAGGGTGAGTGTGTGAGTGTGAGTGTGTGAGTGAGAGTGAGTGTGAGAGTGTTTGTGTGAGTGCGAGAGAGAGTCTGTGAGTGTGAGTGAGTGTGTGTGAGTGTGAGTGAGAGTATGTGTGAGTGTGAGTGAGAGTGTGAGTGAGTATGTGTGAGTGAGAGTGAGTGTGTGAGAGTGAGTGTGAGTGTGAGTGAGTGGGTGAGGTTGTGTGATTGTGAGTGAGTGTGAGTGAGTGGGTGAGTGTGAGTCTGAGTGAGTGAATGGGTGAGAGTGTGAGTGTGTGTGTGAGTGTGTGAGTGTGTGTGAGTGAGAGTGAGTGTGAGAGTGTGTGAGTGAGTGTGAGAGTGAGTGTGTGTGAGTGAGTGCATGTGTGAGTGTGTGTGCGTGAGTGAGTGTGTGAGTGAGAGTGTGAGTGTGATTAAGTGTGTGTGTGCGAGTGTGTGTGAGGGTGAGTGAGTGTGTGTGTGACTGTGAGTGTGTGAGTGAGAGTGAGTGTGTGAGTGTGATTAGTGTGAGTGAGTGTGAGTGAGTGTGTGAGTGTGAGTGAGTGAGTGAGTGTGAGTGAGTAAGTGTGAGTGTGAGTGAGAGTGAGTGAGTGGGATTATGAGAGTGTGTGTGTGAGTGTGAGTGCTTGTGAGAGTGAGTGAGAGAGTGAGTGAGAGAGTGAGTGAGAGTGTGAAGGTGTGAGTGAGTGTGAGTATGAGTGAGTGTGTGAGTGTGTGTGAGAGTGAGTGAGTGAGTGTGAGTGAGTGTGTGTGAGTGAATGTGAGTATGAATGAGTGTGAGAGTGAGTGAGTGTGTGTGAGTGTGAGTTAGTGAGTGTGAGTGAGTGTGAGAGTGAGTGAGTGTGAGTGTGTGAGTGAGTTTGAGTGTGAGCGTGAGTGTGAGTGTGAGAGTGAGTTAGTGTGTTTATGTGAGTGTGTGTGTGAGTGAGTGTGAGAGTGAGTGAGTGTGTTTATGTGAGTGAGTGTGAGTAAGTATGAGCGTGTGAGTGAGTGTGTGAGTGAGTGTGAGTGAGGGTGTGTGAGTGTGAGTGAGTGTGTGCGTGTGTGAGTGAGTGAGAGTGATTGTGTGAGTGAGTGTGAGTATGTGAGTGATTGTGTGTGTGTGAGTGAGTGTGTGTGTGTGAGAGTGAGTGTGTGTGTGAGTGAGTGTGTGAGTGAGAGTGAGTGTGAGTGAGTGAGTGTTTGTGTGTGTGTGAGTTAAAGTGAGTGTGTGTGAGTGAGTGTGAGTGTGAGTGTGTGTGAGTGAGTGTGCGAGAGTGAGTGTGTGTGTGTGTGTGTGTGAGCGTATGTGTGTGTGTGTGTGTGAGTGTGAGTGAGTGTGTGTGAGTGTGAGTGAGTGTGTGTAAGAGTGTGAGTGTGTGTGTGAGAGTGAGTGTGTGTGAGTGAGAGTGAGTGTGAGTATGTGAGTGTGAGAGTGAGTGAGTGAGTGTGAGTGTGTGTGAGAGTGAGTGTGAGAGTGTGTGAGTGTGAGAATTAGTGAGTGTGAGTGAGTGTGAGTGAGTGTGAGTATGTGAGTGAGTGTGAGAGTGAGTGTGAGTGTGTGAGAGTGAGTGTGAGTGAGTGTGAGAGTGTAAGTGAGTGAGTGTGTGAGTGTGAGTGTGAGAGTGTGTGAGAGTGAGTGTGAGTGTGTTTGAGTGTGAGTGAGTGAGTGTGTGTGAGAGTGAGTGAGTGAGAGTGAGTGTGAGAGTGAGTGGGTGTGAGTGTGAGAGTGAGTGTGTGAGTGTGAGTGAGTGAGTGTGAGTGAGTGTGAGTGTGAGAATTAGTGATTGTGAGTGAGAGTGTGAGTGGGTGTGAGTATGTGAGTGAGTGTGAGAGTGAGTGTGAGATGGAGTGTGTGTGTGAGTGTGAGAGTGAGTGTGAGTGAGTGTGAGTGTGTAAGTGAGTGGGTGTGTGTGTTAGTGAGTGAGTGTGTGAGTGTGAGTGAGAGTCAGTGAGAGTGAGTGAGTGTGAGAGTGTGAGTGTGAGAGTGAGTGAGTGTGTGAGTGTGTGTTAGTGAGTGAATGTGAGTGAGTGTGTGTGTGAGTGAGAGTGAATGAGTGTGAGTGTGAGTGTGTGTGAGAGTGAGTGAGTGTGAGTGAGTGTGAGAGTGAGTGGGTGTGAGTGTGAGAGTGAGTGTGTGAGTGAGTGTGAGAGTGTGAGTGAGAGTGAGTGTGTGAGTGAGTGTGAGAGTGTGAGTGTGTGTTAGTGAGTGTGAGTGAAAGTGTGAATGTTTGAGAGTGAGTGAGTGTGAGAGTGTGTG
>NW_028270186.1:18213392-18218392 GCF_037043375.1 Chiloscyllium plagiosum | reverse complement strand
ACGAGAGAGACAGGACAGAGAGAGAGAGACGAGAGAGACAGGACACAAAGAGAGAGGAGAGAGAGAGAGACGAGAGAGACAGGGAGACAGGACAGAGAGAGAAAGACAGGACAGAGAGAGAGAGACAGGACAGAGAGAGAGTGACAGGAGAGAGAGAGAGAGGACAGAGAGAGGACAGAGAGGAAAGAGAGAGAGAGAGCGAGAGAGAGGAAAGAGAGAGAGAAGAGAGAGACGAGAGAGCCAGGACAGAGAGAGAGAGACGAGAGAGACAGGACGAGAGGAGAGAGAGAGAGACGAGAGAGACAGGGAGACAGGACAGAGAGAGAGAGAGACAGGACAGAGAGAGACAGGACAGAGAGAGACAGGACAGAGAGGAAAGAGAGAGAGAGAGCGAGAGAGAGGAAAGAGAGAGAGAAACAAGAGAGGCAGGACAGAGAGAGAGAGAGAGAGGAGAGAGAGTGACGAGAGAGACAGGACAGAGAGAGAGAGAGAGAGAGGAGAGAGAGAGACGAGAGAGACAGGACAGAAAGAGAGAGAGAGAGACGAGAGAGACAGGGAGACAGGGAGACAGGAGAGAGAGACACAGGAGAGAGAGAGAGAGAGAGAGAGACGAGAGAGACAGGGAGACAGGGAGACAGGAGAGAGAGACACAGGAGAGAGAGAGAGAGAGAGAGAGACGAGAGAGACAGGGAGACAGGGAGACAGGAGAGAGAGAGAGACAGGAGAGAGAGAGAGAGAGAGAGACACAGGAGAGAGAGAGAGAGACGAGAGAGACAGGGAGACAGGGAGACAGGAGAGAGAGAGAGACAGGAGAGAGAGAGAGAGAGAGACACACAGGAGAGAGAGAGACACACAGGAGAGAGAGAGAGAGAGAGACAGGAGAGAGAGAGAGAGAGAGAGAGAGACGGGACAGAGACAGAGAGAGACGGGACAGAGACACAGGGCAAACCTCTGCTGGGAAACAGGAATCCCACCTGCAGGGTGGGGGGAGAAACAGGCCCTTCGGCACAACACGTCTACATCGACCCTCTCAGAATATCCCACTCAGACCCATTCCCCCCTACCCTATTACTTTACATTTCCCCCGACTATTGCTCTAACCTGCACATCCCTGAGCACTATGGGAAATTTAGCGTGGCCAATCCACCCTAACCTGCACATCCCTGAGCACTATGGGTAATTTAGCGTGGCCAATCCACCCTAACCTGCACATCCCTGAGCACTATGGGTAATTTAGCGTGGCCAATTCACCCTAACCTGCACATCCCTGAGCACTATGGGAAATTTAGCGTGGCCAATCCACCCTAACCTGCACATCCCTGAGCACTATGGGTAATTTAGCGTGGCCAATCCACCCTAACCTGCACATCCCTGAGCACTATGGGTAATTTAGCATGGCCAATCCACCCTAACCTACACATCCCTGAGCACTATGGGTAATTTAGCACGGCTAATCCACCCTAACCTACACATCCCTGAGCACTATGGGTAATTTAGCATGGCCAATCCACCCTAACCTACACATCCCTGAGCACTATGGGTAATTTAGCACGGCTAATCCACCCTAACCTACACATCCCTGAGCACTATGGGTAATTTAGCACGGCCAATCCACCCTAACCTACACATCCCTGAGCACTATGGGTAATTTAGCACGGCCAATCCACCCTAACCTGTACATCCCTGAGCACTATGGGTAATTTAGCATGGCCAATCCACCCTAACCTACACATCCCTGAACACTATGGGAAATTTAGCATGGCCATTCCACCCTAACCTGCACATCCCTGAGCACTATGGGTAATTTAGCATGGCCAATTCACCCTAACCTGCACATCCCCGAGCACTATGGGAAATTTAGCATGGCCAATTCACCCTAACCTACACATCCCTGAGCACTATGGGTAATTTAGCATGGCCAATCCACCCTAACCTGCACATCCCTGAGCACTATGGGTAATTTAGCATGGCCAATTCACCCTAACCTGCACATCCCCGAGCACTATGGGAAATTTAGCACGGCCAATCCACCCTAAACTATACATCCCTGAGCACTATGGGTAATTTAGCATGGCCAATCCACCCTAACCTGCACATCCCTGAGCACTATGGGAAATTTAGCACGGCCAATCCACCCTAAACTATACATCCCTGAGCACTATGGGTAATTTAGCATGGCCAATCCACCCTAACCTGCACATCCCTGAGCACTATGGGTAATTTAACACGGCCAATCCACCCTAACCTGCACATCCCTGAGCACTATGGGTAATTTAGCGTTGCCAATCCACCCTAACCTGCACATCCCTGAACACTATGGGTAATTTAGCATGGCCAATCCACCCTAACCTACACATCCCTGAACACTATAGGTAATTTGTGGGCAGCACGGTGGCACAGTGGTTAGCACTGCTGCCTCACAGCGCCAGAGACCCGGGTTCAATTCCCGACTCAGGCGACTGTCTGTGTGGAGTTTGCACATTCTCCCCGTGTCTGTGTGGGTTTCCTCCGGACGCTCCGGTTTCCTCCCACAATCCAAAGATGTGCAGGTTAGGTGAATTGGCCGTGCTAAATTGCCCATAGTGTTAGGTAAAGGGGTAAATGTATGGGTATGGGTAGGTTGCGCTTCAGCGGGTCGGTGTGGACTTGTTGGGCCGAAGGGCCTGTTTCCACACTGTAAGTAATCTAAAAAATCTAATCTAAAATTTAGCACGGCCAATCCACCCTAACCTGCACATCCCTGAACACTATGGGTAATTTAGCACGGCCAATCCACCCTAACCTGCACATCCCTGAGCACAATGGGTAATTTAGCACGGCCAATCCACCCTAACCTGCACATCCCTGAGCACTATGGGTAATTTAGCACGGCCAATCCACCCTAACGTGCACATCCCTGAGCACTATGGGTAATTTAGCACGGCCAATCCACCCTAACCTGCACATCCCTGAACACTATGGGTAATTTAGCATGGCCAATCCACCCTAACCTGCACATCCCTGAGCACTATGGGTAATTTAGCACGGCCAATCCACCCTAACCTGCACATCCCTGAGCACTATGGGTAATTTAGCACGGCCAATCCACCCTAACCTGCACATCCCTGAGCACTATGGGTAATTTAGCATGGCCAGTCCACCCTAACCTGCACATCCCTGAACACAATGGGTAATTTAGCATGGCCAGTCCACCCTAACCTACACATCCCTGAACACTATGGGTAATTTAGCATGGCCAATCCACCCTAACCTGCACATCCCTGAGCACAATGGGTAATTTAGCATGGCCAATCCACCCTAACCTGCACATCCCTGAGCACTATGGGTAATTTAGCATGGCCAATCCACCCTAACCTGCACATCCCTGAACACTATGGGTAATTTAGCACGGCCAATCCACCCTAACCTGCACATCCCTGAACACTATGGGTAATTTAGCACGGCCAATCCACCCCAACCTGCACATCCCTGAGCACTATGGGTAATTTAGCATGGCCAATCCACCCTAACCTGCACATCCCTGAACACTATGGGTAATTTAGCATGGCCAATCCACCCTAACCTGCACATCCCTGAGCACTATGGGTAATTTAGCACGGCCAATCCACCCTAACCTGCACATCCCTGAGCACTATGGGTAATTTAGCACGGCCAATCCACCCTAACCTGCACATCCCTGAGCACTATGGGTAATTTAGCATGGCCAATCCACCCTAACCTGCACGTCCCTGAGCACTATGGGTAATTTAGCATGGCCAATCCACCCTAACCTACACATCCCTGAACACTATGGGTAATTTAGCATGGCCAATCCACCCTAACCTGAACATTTTTGGACTGTGGGAGGAGACAGGAGCACCCGGAGGAAACCCACACAGACACGGGGGGAGAATCCACAAACTCCACACAGACAGTCGCCCCGAGGCTGGAATCGAACCCGGGCCCCTGGCGCCGTGAGGCAGCGGTGCCAGCCACTGAGCCGGGGTTTGGGTGTTTCAGATAGGGCCAAGTTCGAGGCGAAAATCATTGTCGCCCCCAACGTCCTCAGGGCGTCTCAACAGGTATGCGGTCATCCACCGGGCTCTGGGACACATGGATGAATCCCCAGGTCGGCACCCCTATGAGTGAAATCGTTCCCGCTTGTCTCCTGAGCTTTCTCACCTCTCCCAGAGGCATCCGAAACCCCCGTCCCTTTCAAACCTTCCACCCTGGCTCTCTTGAGGAACTTCCCTCATGGAATGTTTCCCCCCCCCCCCCGGACAGTGCATTCCAACGTCCCGAGGAAGGAAGTTTCTCTCTCTCTCTCTCTCCCATCTCGCTCCGGGGCGGGAATGGTGAAACCCCTGGTCTGCCGAGAGGTAGAATTATCTTCCTCAACCGCTCACCGTTTTCGAGACGGACAGCTACAGAAACAGAACCCTTCGGCCCAACTCGTCCGTGCTGACCCAGATATCCTAACCTAATCTAGTCCCCATTTGCTAGCCCATATCCCTTCCTAGTCATATACCCATCCAGATGCCTCTTAAATGTTGCCATTGTACCAGCCTCCACCACTTCCTCTGGCAGCTCATTCCATACACGTACCACCCTCTGTGTGAAAAAGTTGCCCCCTCAGGTCCCTTTGATATCCTTCCCCTCTCACCCTTAAACCCCTCTAGTTCTGGTGCGGTTTGGTCGAAAGATTGGTGAGATAAAATCTAAGCTTGGTCGCTGAACCGTTGTGCTTGGATTTCTGTCAGCTGACCGTCGGAGTTGGGAGGTCACGTCGAGGCCAATCCAACCTAACCTGCACATCCCTGAGCACTATGGGTAATTTAGCAGGACTTTGGTCAGGCTGCTTTTGGCATACGGTCTCCTTATTATCAGGAGGGTGTTGTGAACTGGCTCACAAAAGATTTACAGAGGATGTTGGAGGGTTTGAGCTCCCGGGAGGGCCTGAATAGGCCGGAGCTGTCTTCCCTGGAGCGTCGGAGGCTGAGGGGGTGACCTTATCGAGGTTT
>NW_028270186.1:18168392-18180892 GCF_037043375.1 Chiloscyllium plagiosum | reverse complement strand
CACATCCCCCTGTCCAATCACATCCCCCTGTCCAATCACATCCCCCTGTCCAATCACATCCCCCTGTCCAATCACATCCCCTGTCCAATCACATCCCCCTGTCCAATCACATCCCCCTGTCCAATCACATCCCCCTGTCCAATCACATCCTCCTGTCCAATCACATCCTCCTGTCCAATCACATCCCCCTGTCCAATCACATCCCCTGTCCAATCACAATCACATCCCCCTGTCCAATCACATCCCCCTGTCCAATCACATCCCCCTGTCCAATCACATCCCCTGTCCAATCACAATCACATCCCCCTGTCCAATCACATCCCCCTGTCCAATCACATCCCCCTGTCCAATCACATCCTCCTGTCCAATCACATCCTCCTGTCCAATCACATCCTCCTGTCCAATCACATCCCCCTGTCCAATCACATCCCCCTGTCCAATCACATCCCCCTGTCCAATCACATCCTCCTGTCCAATCACATCCCCCTGTCCAATCACATCCCCCTGTCCAATCACATCCCCTGTCCAATCACAATCACATCCCCCTGTCCAATCACATCCCCCTGTCCAATCACATCCCCCTGTCCAATCACATCCCCCTGTCCAATCACATCCTCCTGTCCAATCACATCCCCCTGTCCAATCACATCCCCCTGTCCAATCACATCCCCCTGTCCAATCACATCCTCCTGTCCAATCACATCCCCCTGTCCAATCACATCCCCCTGTCCAATCACATCCTCCTGTCCAATCACATCCCCCTGTCCAACCACACCCCCCTGTCCAGTCACACCCCCCTGTCCAGTCACACCCCCCTGTCCAGTCACACCCCCCTGTCCAGTCACACCCCCCTGTCCAATCACATCCCGCTGTCCAATCACATCCCCCTGTCCAATCACATCCCCCTGTCCAATCACATCCCCCTGACCAGTCACATCCTCCTGTCCAATCACATCCCCCTGTCCAGTCACATCCCCCTGTCCAATCACATCCCCCTGACCAGTCACATCCCCCTGTCCAATCACATCCCCTGTCCAATCACAATCACATCCCCCTGTCCAATCACATCCCCCTGACCAGTCACATCCTCCTGTCCAATCACATCCCCCTGTCCAGTCACATCCTCCTGTCCAATCACATCCCCCTGACCAGTCACATCCCCCTGTCCAATCAGATCCCCCTGTCCAATCACATCCCCCTGTCCAATCACATCCTCCTGTCCAAAGTGCGTCAATGTAGCCAAACAGCGTGGGGAATCCAGAGATGGTGCAGAGAGAGAGAGAGAGAGATCACTACCACCCTCTGGGTGAAAGGTTGCCCCCTAAATCTCTTTTATATCTTTCCCCCTCTCACCCTAAACCTATGCCCCTCTTATTCTGGACTCCCCCACCCCAGGGGAAAAGACCTTGTCTATTTATCCTATCCATGCCCCCTCATAATTTTATAAACCTCTATTAGGTCACCCCTCAACCCCTGATGTTCCAGGGAAAACAGCCCCGGCCTGTTCAGTCTCTCCCTGTCGCCCAAACCCTCCAACATCCTTCTGAACCCTTTCACAACATCTTTCCGATAGGAAGGAGACCAGAATTGCACACAATATTCCAACAGCGGCCTAACCAATGTCCTGTACAGCCGCAACACGACCTCCCAACTCCTGTACTCAATACTCTGACCAATAAAGGAAAGCATACCAAACGCTGCCTTCACTATCCTATCTACCTGCGACTCCACTTTCCAGGAGCGATGAACCTGCACTCCAAGGTCTCTTTTTTTAGAATTCAGTCAAAATGAAAAAGAGATGAACGGGATTCGAGGAAACGGCTCGATCTGTGATGGCGCTCCTGTGGTTGGTCGGCTTTCTAATGGGCTCTCGATGCACTTTTGAAGTTTCCGATCTCTGGAGTGATCTATCCCCGCGCTTGACGGCTTTGGGGGGAGTTACCCGCTGCAGGATTCCCGGCCTTTCACCCCGCTCTCGTCAAAAGCGCAGAAACCCTCCCCTCCCCCTCAGGGCAAGCAACTCTGAATTTACCAGGCCAACGGAGCGGCTGACCACGTGGACCGAGAGACGGTGACATGCGCTGGTTTTGTGTGTTGTCCAACCAGACACTCCTGTCCAAACTGCGACGGGAGGGTAGCAGAACAGTGTGGGGAATCCAAGACGGTGCAGAGAGAGAGGGAGAGTATGTGTTTTCAAACTGCCTGATGGAAGAGGGTGGAAAAGACCAAACCAGAGCAGGAAGAGGTCTTTGATAATGGTAACCCCCAGGATGTTGATAATGGGGGGATTCAGTGATGGTAACGCCATTGAACATCAAGGGGGCGATGGTTAGATTCTCTCTTGTTGGTGACGGTAACCCCCAGGATGTTGATAGTGGAGGGATTCAGTGACGATAACACCATTGAACATCAAGGGGGCAATGGTTAGATTCTCTCTTGTTGGAGATGGGGGTTGGATTCTGTGATGGTGACGCCATTAAATGTCAAGAGGGCGATGGTTAGATTCTCTCTCCTGTTTGAGATGGTAACTCCCAGGATGTTGATAGTGGGGTGTTTCGGTGATGGTAACACCATTGAATGTCAAGGGGGCGATATTGATAGTGGGGGGGAGGGGAATTCAGTGACAGTGATGCCATTGAACGTCAAGGGAGCGATGGTTAGATTCTCTCTTGTTGGAAAACGGTAACCCCCAGGATGTTGATAGTGGGGTGTTTCGGTGATGGTAACACCATTGAATGTCAAGGGGGCGATGTTGATAGTGAGGGGGGGGGGGGGAGGGGAATTCAGTGACAGTGATGCCATTGAACGTCAAGGGAGCCATGGTTAGATTCTCTCTTGTTGGAGACGGTAACCCCCAGGATGTTGATAGTGGGGGGATTCAGTGATGGTATCACCATTGAACATCAAGGAGGCGATGGTTAGATCCTTTCTAACCATCACTGAACGTCTCTGTCCCTTGGAAGGTTGGCATCGGTTACTCGCGACATGGTGACCGTCTCTTGACCCGAATAGGTGACCCAGAGGTGAGAAGCCAGCTGGGCACGGATTTGAAACATCATGCCCAGTCCTCTCGAGACGTTCGGTGTGTGGCTGAACACGGGAAACAACCACCAACGTCCTCCTTTGCTGCAGCTCACTGGCTTTGTGGGTCGCACCCACACGTCTCTCGGCCGAATCGGGGGTGGGGGGGGGGGGGGCGGGTGGAGTTTTGAATTGAATGCAATGTGACATGTTCGGGGGAGGCTAATCAGGGCAGGACTCCGACCGCTGCCTCTGCTGAGTGTTCCCTTGCCCAACCTCGGTGTGAGTAGAGGCCTAACATCCTTTGCTGCTCTTTAATAAGATGTATGATTTTTTTTTTTATTTTTAATGCTTTTATTATCTTCTCATGAAGGTCCCGATCCACTGCGGCCATTTTTACGTCAACCGAGGTCCCACAGGCAGCCATTTTGTGCTGACTGGGACGGGCCTACTCGAGGGAAGGGAGGAATAAGCGAGGGAAGTGTCAGTGCCCAGGGTTGGAATGTCGCGTGGCTGTTTTGTCAGTCAGCCTTACTTAACTTAAGGCCTTTCCTGTTTAGGCCCGGAAAAAAAAAACAAACCTCTCGTGAGGTCAGAGGTTGAAAACAACTGACCCCTGTCTCATTTCTCTTGGTGCAGGTTCCCCTCCATTTCCCCTTCGGAGGTCAGGTGACCTCCAGTGAGCTGCAGAGGCCTAGTAGAAGTGAGAAGCCTTTGCCGTCTGGTAGTCAAGACGCAGGTAAGTGGCGGATTCAGAGAACAATACAGCTCAGTCTTTCGGCCCTCTATGTTGTGCCATCCATTTATCCTACTCCAAGATCAGACTAATCTGCACACCTTTTATTTCACTATCATCCACGGGCCTAGCTAAGAGTCACTTAAATGTCCCTACTGTCTCTGACTCTACTCCCACCGCTGGCAGTGCATTCCCACCACTCTCTGTGTAAAGAACCGACCTCTGACATCTCCCCCAAACCCTTTCTCTCATTACGTTCAAATTATGCCCCCCTCGTAATAGCTATTTCTGTCCTGGGAAAAATTCTCTGACTATTCACTCTATCTCCTCATCTTGTACACCTCTATCAAGTCACCTCTCATCCCTCTTCACTCCAATGAAAAAAGCCCTAGCTCCCTCAACCTTCCTTCATAAGACCTGCCCTCCAATCCTGGCAGCAACCTGGGAAATCTCCCCTCCGCACCCTCTCTAAAGCTTCCACATCCTCCCTGTAATGAGGCGACCAGAACTGAACACAATATCCCAAGTGTGGTCCAACCAGGGGCTCTATTGAGCTGCAGCATAACCTCGCGGCTCTTAAACTCAATCCCCCTGCTCATGAAAGCCAACACATCGTACACCTTCTGAACAACCCTATCAACTCGGGTGGCAACTTTGAGGGATCTACAGACCCCAAGCTCCCTCTGTTCCTCCACACTGCACTAGAATCCTTGCGAATTTGACCTCCTGAAACGGATCACTTGGTGTTTATCCAGGTTGACCTCCATCTGCCACTTCTCAGCCCAGTTCTGCCTCCTGTCAATGTCTTGTTGCAGCCTCCAACAGCCCTTGGCGCGATCCGCCAACCTTCGTGTCACCGGCAAACTTACTAACCCACCCTCATCCAAGTCATTCATAAAAATCACAAAGTGTGGAAGTTCCAGAACCGATCCCGGCGGAATACCGCTGGTCATCCAGCTCCAGGCCGAATACCATCTACCATCACCCTCTGTTTTCTATAGGCCAGCCAATCCTCTACCCAGACAGCCTGTATCCCCTGCCTCCTTACTATCTGAATGAGCCTACCGTGGGGAAACCTTGCCAAAGTCCATATACACCTCATCCACAGCTCTACCTTCATCAATGTGTGTTGTCATCACATGAAAAGATTCAGTAAGGCTTGTGAGGCATGAACTCCCCTAGTTTGCTGCTTTGCTTTGACGTTGAAGGCGTGTACTGCGCCTTTGAGAGAGAGTGAAGGCAGTTTGGACATTGAGAGTTTGTAGCCACCTACCGTGCGATTGGGTAGCAGTCTCAGAGTGCGCCGGAAAATTGACGATATGTAACATTCGGCTGTGAAGAAGATCCCTCATTGGCGTTGACCACCATTCGGTTATAACCAAACCATTTAAAAGTATGCCCCAGGATACTAAAAAATCCAATCCAGTTCGAATTTAACCGTTTTGGCAACATCGAACAGATGAGACAGTCCAATGTTTGGGGTGTAAATAAGGTGGCATTTTTGAGAGTTAGCCAGAGAGAGAGAGAGAGAGAGACAGCAACAACCTGCCATCTAGAGAGAGAGAGAGAGAGAAAGACTACCGTCCAGAACACACTCTGTCAAAGGTACTTTTTTCATGTGAAACATCTTTGCGACGAAAGACCAAAGATGACCCAGGGAGATCTCTGACCAGAGAAAGGAGGACTTCAGAGATGCCAGTTGCCGTGTGGTTTTGAAAACTAAGTTGGCATAAATTTAATTGGGACTTCCATTGGATCAAGAAAATTTACAGCCCAGGAACAGGCCCTTCGGCCCTCCCAGCCTGAGCCGATCCAAATCTACTATCTAAACCTATCGCCCAATTCCTAAGCATCTGTATCCCTCTGCTCCCCACCTACTCATGCATCTGTCCAGACACATCTTGAATGAATCTACCGCCCCTGCCTCTACCACCCCTGCTGGTAACGCGTTCCAAACGCCCACCACCGTCTGAGTAAAGTACTTGCCGCGTGCATTCCCCCTTAAACTTTCCACCTCTCACCTTGAGAGCATGACCTCTCGTTATTGAATCCTTCACCCTGAGGAAAAAGCTTGTCTCTATCCACCCTGTCGATACCCTTCATGACTTTGTAAACCTCAATCAGGTCCCCCCTCAATCTCCTTTTTTCTAATGAAAACAATCCTAACCTACTCAGCTTCTCTTCATAGCGAGCACCTTCCATACCAGGGCAACATCCTGGTGAACCTCCCCTGCACCCTCTCCAAAGCGTCCACATCCTTTTGGTAATGTGGCGACCAGAACTGTACACGGTATGCGGCCGAACCAATGTCTTGTACAATTTTAACGTGACCTTCCAGCTCTTACACTCAATGCCCCGTCGGATGAAGACAAGCATACCATATGCCTTCCTGACCACTCTATCCACCTGTGCAGCCACCTTCAGGGTACAATGGACCTGCACTCCCAGATCCCTCTGCTCATCACCTTTTTCCAAGGCTCTTCCGTTCACTGTATAATTTGCTCGAGAATTAGTCTTGCCTAAGTGCGTCAACTCACATTTGCCTGGATTGAACTCTATTGTTGTAGAGTGGGAAGTAGGGAACAGACCTTGAAGAGGAAAACAGACGTAGAGTTGTAAATGGGGCGGCACAGTGGCTCAGTGGTTAGCACTGCTGCCTCACAGCACCAGGGACCCGGGTTCAATTCCACCCTCAGGCGACTGTCTGTGTGGAGTTTGCACATTCTCCCCCCGTGTCTGCGTAGGTTTCCTCTGGGTGCTCCGGTTTCCTCCCACAGTCACAAAGATGTGCAGGTTAGTGTGGATTGGCCATGCTAAATTATCCCATAGTGCTCAGGGATGTGCAGGTTAGGGTGGATTGAACGTGCTAAATTACCCATAGTGCTCAGGGATGTGCAGGTTAGAGTGGATTGGCCATGCTAAATTACCCATAGTGCTCAGGGATGTGCAGGTTAGGGTGGATTGGCCGTGCTAAATTATCCCATAGAGCACAGGGATGTGCAGGTTAGGGTGGATTGGCCATGCTAAATTACCCATAGTGCTCAGGGATGTGCAGGTTAGGGTGGATTGGCCATGTTAAATTACCCATAGTGCTCAGGGATGTGCAGGTTAGGGTGGATTGGCCATGTTAAATTACCCATAGTGCTCAGGCATGTGTAGGTTAGTGTGGATTGGCCATGCTAAATTACCCCATAGTGCTCAGGGATGTGCACGTTAGGGTGGATTGGCCATGCTAAATTAACCACAGTGCTCAGTGATGTGCAGGTTAGGGTGGATTGGCCATGCTAAATTACCCATAGTGCCCAGGGATGTGCAGGTTAGAGTGGATTGGCCACACTAAATTACCCATAGTGCTCAGTGATGTGCAGGTTAGGGTGGATTGGCCATGCTAAATTACCCATAGTGCTCAGGGATGTGCAGGTTAGGGTGGATTGGCCACGCTAAATTACCCATAGTGCTCAGTGATGTGCAGGTTAGGGTGGATTGGCCGTGCTAAATTACCCATAGTGCCCAGGGATGTGCTGGTTAGGGTGGATTGGCCACACTAAATTACCCATAGTGCTCAGTGATGTGCAGGTTAGGGTGGATTGGCCGTGCTAAATTACCCATAGTGCCCAGGGATGTGCTGGTTAGGGTGGATTGGCCACACTAAATTACCCATAGTGCTCAGTGATGTGCAGGTTAGGGTGGATTGGCCATGCTAAATTATCCCATAGTGCTCAGGGATGTGCAGGTTAGGGTGAATTGGCCGTGCTAAATTACCCATAGTGCTCTGGGATGTGCAGGTTAGTGTGATTGGCCGTGCTAAATTACCCATAGTGCTCTGGGATGTGCAGGTTAGGGTGAATTGGCCGTGCTAAATTACCCATAGTGCTCAGGGATGTGCAGGTCAGGGTGGATTGGCCATGCTAAATTACCCATAGTGCTCAGGGATGTGCAGGTTAGGGTGAATTGGCCGTGCTAAATTACCCATAGTGCTCAGGGATGTGCAGGTCAGGGTGGATTGGCCATGCTAAATTACCCATAGTGCTCAGGGATGTGCAGGTTAGGGTGGATTGGCCATGCTAAATTACCCATAGTGCTCAGGGATGTGCAGGTTAGGGTGGAATGGCCACGCTAAATTACCCATAGCTCCCCATGGAATTTGGGGAGTTCTCTGGCTGTTCTACTTTTAACAGATTATGAGGGGAACTTTTCTGGGTGGTTCAGTTAGCAGGAGGGACTTGTCGTCAAGGCATAACACTTCCTGCGGGGATGGCTACTCTCTGCGTCCACCTCTAACCGTCCACCCCTTTCTTCCCCCAAGGTGCCTACACCGCGACCGTCCCCGATGCCCTGTCGCCCCTCGGTGCCCACGATCCCCTGGTGAGCGAGATCCTCGGAGTCCGGCCTACTCAGCCTCCCGCCAGCCTGCTAGGTCGAGGGTCGGGCTGGGGAGCAGGGGCCGGGGAAAGCGGCCCCGTCGCCTCGGATGAGGAGGAGCGGGAACCACGTCTCGGGGAAGTGGGCGAGGAGGGGAGCGGAGGGAGCGCCGCTGGAAGGTAAGGGCAAGAGTTTAGCCGACGAAGCTCTGCGGAGTGTGGGAGAGAGACGCAGCGTTCACGTTTGGAGTCGCAATTTCGTCGAGACCCGCAGGTCACTCAGAGGCTGGGGGTGAGGGGATGGGGAGGACAGCGAAGGAGGTTACCTTGGAGTGCAATGGTTCAGTGGTTAGCACGGCTGCCTCACGGCGCCAGGGACCCAGGTTCGATTCCAGCCTCAGGGCGACTGTCTGTTTGGAGTTTGCACATTCTCCCCCCGTGTCTGTGTGGGTTTCCTCACCCCTCCCCTCACCCCACCCCTCCCCTCACCCCCAGCCTCTGTTTTCCTCCCACAGTCTAAAGATGTGCAGGTCAGGATGGATTGGCCATGCTAAATTACCCATAGTGCTCAGGGATGTGCAGGTTAGGGTGGATTGGCCATGCTAAATTACCCATAGTGCTCAGGGATGTGCAGGTTAGGGTGGATTGGCCATGCTAAATTACCCATAGTGCTCAGGGATGTGCAGGTCAGGATGGATTGGCCATGCTAAATTACCCATAGTGCTCAGGGATGTGCAGGTTAGGGTGGATTGGCCATGCTAAATTACCCATAGTGCTCAAGGATGTGCAGGTTAGGGTGGATTGGCCATGCTAAATTACCCATAGTGCTCAGAGATGTGGAGGTTAGGGTGGATTGGCCATGCTAAATTACCCATAGTGCTCAGAGATGTGGAGGTTAGGGTGGATTGGCCGTGCTAAATTACCCATAGTGCTCAGAGATGTGGAGGTTAGGGTGGATTGGCCATGCTAAATTACCCATAGTGCTCAGGGATGTGCAGGTTAGGATGGATTGGCCATGCTAAATTACCCATAGTGCTCAGGAATGTGCAGGTTAGGGTGGATTGGCCATGCTAAATTACCCATTGTGTTTGGAGAAGGGGTAAATGTAGGGGAATGGGTCTGGGTGGGTTGCGCTTCGGCGGGTCGGTGTGGACTCGTTGGGCTGAAGGGCCTGTTTCCTCACTGTAAGTAATGTAATCTAATCTAAGAGTGCGAGGTTAGATTAGATTAGATTCCCTACAGTGTGGAAACAGGCCCTTTGGCCCAACAAGTCCACACCGACCCTCCGAAGAGCAACCCACCCAGACCCATTCCCCTCCCCTATATTTACCCCTGATTTGGCACCTAACCTGCACATTTTTTTGGGAATGTGAGAGAGATTGAGTGAGAATGAGAGAAAGAGAGACAAAGAGGGAGAGGGGTGACAGGTGGCGGGTTAGTATGAGCACTCAATAGGCCTAGGAAGTTGAGAAAGACAGGCCTTTTGTGGTAAGTTAGCCAAGGCGGGATTTGAACCTGGACTATTGGCGTCTCTCTCTCTCTTTCTCTGTGCCTCTGCCCTGACCTTTGGCCTTTCCTGTTTGCCTTAACACAGCAACCTGGTGGGGATGGACATGGAGACGGGCGTCACCATGGAAACGGCTGACCTCAAGGCTCTGCTGGCTAATGGCGGTAGGCAGGACCGGGAGGTGGCCAAGCAACTGGCTTCGAAACTGTACCATCTGGACGGTTTCCAGAGGACTGAGGTGGCCCCCTACCTGGATAAGAAGTAGGTCCACCCATCTCCGAAAGGGGGAGCGGGTGGGGGATATCTACCATGGGACATCTATCCCTCTGGCTGTTGGGACCTCAATGATTTTCCACGGCTTTCTGCTGAATGGGTGGATTACCAAACCTTGTGCCCGAGCTCTCTCACTCTCTTACTGACTCTCTGGTTTTCTCTCTCTCACTCACTCTCTCATTCCCTCGATCTCTCTCACTCTCTCTCTCTTCCCCTTCCCTCGCTCTCTTCCCCTCTCTCACTCTGTCTCTCTCTCTCTTTCCCTTTCTCTCTCTCTTTCCTTTTTTCTCTCACTCTCTTTTTCTTTCTCTCTCTCTCTCACTCACTCTTTCCCTTTCTCTCTTTCACTCTCACTTACTTTCCCTTTCGTTTCACTCTTTCCCTTTCTCTCTCACTCTCACTCTACTTTTCTCTCTCACTTTTTCCCTTTTTCTCTCACTCTCACTCTTTCCCTTTCTCTCTTTCCCGCTCATTCACTTTCCCTTTTTCTCTCCTCTCTTTCCTCTCTCCTCTCGTTCCTCAGACCCTTCAGTCCAACCCGTCCATGCCGACCAGCTATCCTCAATTAATCCAGTCCCATTTGCCAGCACCCGGCCCATATCCCTCCAAACCCTTCCTATTCATGTCCCCATCCAGATGCCTCTTAAATGTTGCAATTGTACCAGCCTCCACCACTTCCTCTGGCAGCTCATTCCATACACGTACCACCCTCTGTGTGAAAAAGTTGCTCCTTAGGTCCCTTTTATATCTTTCCCCTCTCACCCTAAACCTATGCCCCTCTAGTTCTGGACTCCCCCACCCCAGGGAAAAGACCTTGTCTATTTACCCTATCCGTGCCCCCTCATGATTTTATAAACCTCTATAAGGTCACCCCTCAGCCTCCGACGCTCCAGGGAAAACAGCCCCGGCCTATTCAGCCTCTCCCTATAGCTCAAACCCTCTAACATCCTTGTAAATCTTTTCTGAACCTGTTCACAATATCCTTCCGAGAGGAAGGAGACCAGAATTGCACGCAATATTCCAACAGTGGCCTAACCAATGTCCTGTACAGCCGCAACGTGACCTCCCAACTCCTGTACTCAATACTCTGACCAATAAAGGAAAGCATACCAAACGCCTTCTTCACTATCCTATCTACCTGTGACTTGACGGTATTTTTTTTCCCCTCCGTCGCTCTAGCAACGAGTTCAGTCAAATGTTGGCCGAGGAATACCTGCAACTGTTTGACTTCTGCGAGATGTCTCTCGATCAAGCTCTGAGGTAAGGCTTTTTTGGACTCGCTAGGCCGCAGCACGCCGAAATGGCGAGGGGGGGCGTTTTCCCCGCCCTCTGGGATGGCGTCGGGGCTTCATGAGTGTGCACTCCGACGATTCTGACTGTTTCTCTCCCCCCCCCGCCATCGCAGGAAATTCCTGACGGCGTTCGTCCTGACTGGAGAGACACAGGAGCGCGAGCGAGTGTTGGACCACTTCTCCGGCCGCTTTCAGCGGTGCAATCCAGAGGCCTTCCGCAGCCGAGGTGAGCCGGGGCTCGGGAATCTCTCCCGTCCCGCTCAGATTCGACGGCGAACGGAACGCTGACCCGGCTCGTCTCCGTCAGTCCCAGGGATCGGCCTTTCGCTCCTCCGTCGCCAGGGCAACCTTCCTCGGCTGAGGGACGTGAGCGAGACAGCCCCGTCCTCGGGAATGCGGGTTTCGAAAGCCGAGCAAATCCCTTTTTGGGAGCCAAAAGGGCGTCAGGCGACGAAGCCTTCGTTTACGTGGGGACATTAATTGGTCTTTTTCGCGAAAATCCTCTTTGGGTTGCTTTAGTTGAACCGTGGCACCAGTGTCAGTTTTCCACACAAGCGCAGCGGCCTAAAGCGAGCTTTGGAAAAGCAGGGGATACCTGTCACGCGTTTGAGTTCGGTTTGGTGGGTGGAGGGGGGCGGCGGGTGTTGGTGCAGGCGAAGTTTTTGTGACGAGACAGACCGCAAATCTCTCGCACCCTGTTTCCTTTCATTCCTGCAGACGCAGTCCACACTATCACCTGTGCCCTTATGCTGCTGAACACCGATCTGCACGGACAGGTACGTCCTGAGGATTACGTGCGCTAAACCCTCCCCCGCCGCGCAAAAGCACACGCAGCGAGCTAAGGCCGGGAAAAGACCAGGCGAAGAAATCTGGCTGGCTTTCCAAGCGTCCAATTTGGGGGAAGGGGGCGTTTTGGACGTTAGGCCAATGGCTCAATGCAGCCATTGAGCGGCCAATTGGATGGACGGGGGCTTCGAAGACGGGGGAGGGATTCCTCAGGCGCATTTGTTAGCCTCCCCATGGTTGGGCGATCGATCCACCTACCCTCCCTTTCGTGCTGCCCTTCTTCAATGTTGTGCCCAAAGTGTGCCCGCTCTCAGCTCCCCCCTTCCCCCCGCACCCCCCCACCACAGCAGAATGACATTGGCACCGCCCACCCTTTCTGCCAACCTGTCTCCTCTTGCTGTTTAATCGCTCCTATGGGAGCAGGCTATTCTGCTCCTCAGGTCCACGCTGACTTCCACCAACCCCCTTCAAGGATCATCCCACCCGTTATGCCCTTAACGCCAGCATTTCCCGTGGCTAACCTA